>NW_009615410.1:10644-16246 GCF_000690535.1 Cariama cristata
TGATTAAAAAAAAAAATCAGTGCCAGATTCATCAGTGAAAAATTGCTGTACTAAAGAGTGTAGCAGTTCAATTTCTAGCGAATAAAAATACTTTATAGTCCTGGAATTGTTTGTGGGATATAATACCGCATAACACAAGGTTGGAAGTCTACTGGATGGCACTGTTCTAGCAGCAGAATCACTGATCATTCTACTTTTAATGAAACATATATAAAACTCAGATATATGGAAAACTTACTGATTTATAAAGTCAGAGCATTGCCACTGTATGACACCTAACTGGATACAATGCAGTCAGTATATCTCCTGGACACATCAATGCACAGGCACAAAACTTTGGAAAGCAAAACATTTCACTTATGCAAAACAGTAAATGCTATAATGACTTAAAAGGAAAATGCTCTTTGAAATATTGCAGGGCTTTATGGGATTAGACTGAGGTCAGGTTTCCATTGATATTACTAGAGCTTTTGGTTGAGTGAGAAAAGAGAATGGCATCATACAGTCCTTTGCTATTTTCTGTCAGACGATAAGGAATACCATCTACCATCAAAGTTTAGAGAAACAAAAATGGTCTTATCAATCAGGGTTATGGAGGGGTTATAGGGTTTTTGTTGTTGTTTTTAGTTTAGGAAGAAGTGGAATAAAATGAACACTTGCTGCTATTTTGTACTGAGAGGGTGCCTTGGAAAAAGTGTGCACGTATGTGTACTATAAAGAAACATTTCGGTGTATGTGTAGGATAATGACACATTTAAATGTATGTATATGACACAAAGACATCCGTGCACACTTGCATAATGATATTCAGGTTTCAGGACAGGAGTATTACAAATTTGGTTGGCAAAAACTGTGCAGCTGTTAGGAAGTTACGACACCTCCTTCAGTAGCAGTTTTTTCCGTATGGGTTAGGACTGTAAGATTAATCCCCAGTAAAATCTGTGATCTAAGCCAGTTAGGTTTTTTACAGCATTAAGACTTTACCTGGACTGCCTCAAAAATTTACCAAGAGTCACAGCGCATCTTTGCATTGAACAAGGGGTCGGGCTCTAGTGCTTTCACCCATAACTACACAAGATATGGGGTAGCTTGATGCACTTTGTTTCCAGTTTCCACAGGCTCTCCAAGCAAAATTCATGTAACAGACATTTAAATGAAACATGAGTGTATTTTTTATTTGAACCCACCCTATGTGGGTGTCCCACATAGAAACATGAAAATTTTTCCTTGTTTATTGGTGATGTGGTGTGAAACGCTCTTTCCATTTTTTTATTTAACTGGATTTGCTTCCAGACTCGTCCTGTGATCCTTCAGCTGCTTAAGTATAGTCAAAATAGTTAACCTATCCTTTTAATGTAGTAAAGTAATCTGAATCCTTGGGTGGAGCAAAAACTAGGTTTCTTTTTTTTTGGATTCTGATTGAAATTCTGTTAAATCTGAGGGCATCAACAAAACTGAATTCCTCCAGGGACCCCCTCCTGAAACACACACCAGACACACCGAGATTTTTTCTTACACAGAGGTGTACTCAAAGCAAATGTTCTGCTGTATTTAAGAAAAGTGTGTGTGTGTGTGTCTGTATATATGAATAAATACAGAGCTATCTTGAGCTTGTTAGCATTGTTATGAAATGTTCGCTCAGCATCAGTTTTATTCTAATTGTCATTTGGGTGCTGTAAAATAAAAGCAAAGCAAAAAAATAATCCTCTGACAAGAAGGATAATAGACAAATCATATAGTTTCTCCATTAATGGGGAAAAAAAATCTTTGCAAAATGTAAATTTTGGTCAGAAAAATTATGTTTTTATTTAGCTGTTGATCTTCTTTCTGCTGGAGAAGCACAGGACTTTATGTTGGGGATACGTAAGCAAATTTGCCTTAATTACTAAAACAAAAATGTTGGGGGAGGGGGCATACTATCCATGCTTTTCTGGTGATTTCATCTGCGAGGCCCCAAAACTGTAAGTCCTGATAGAGATGCACTCACTCCCTGTTGATATTGTTTGGGAGATCTCACCAGAAAGGGACTATGCAGGACAACTGGACCATTCAAGAGCCCAGTTTTGCCATCCATAACCAGCTACAACTCTCTTCGATTTCAACCAGAATTGTGCTTGCAGATTGGGTCAGGTGAGTTGTTCTGACCTGATTCGTTTGAGAGGTTTCTACACATGTATTATGAGGAAACTTGCATGGGAAATTAGATGACTGTAATCAACCCATCAGAGGAAAAATACCTGTCTACACTATTGAACTTCGTAAGGATCTGTTTATTCAAACTGTCATGTCATTCTCCGCTGAAACATTTTTTTTCTTTCTGTGCTCATTTTCCCCCTCACTATGTTCATTGTGTACACATCAAGTAGTGTTGTTTTCTGACGTTTTCACATGATTACTTGATCCTTTCTCTTCAGTCATAGTTGAACATTTGCGGCTGTGCTGCACAGCACAGGCAGTGTCTTGCGGGTGTAAACCTACCTGGCTCCATTTTCCAGTTTACACAAACTGAGATATCTTTGTTCAGTACTGATCCAACCTGCAGTGATCTGGACCAAATAGCAGCTGGGCCCAGGGTCTGATTCCTGCCTGATGTGGAAAGGGGTAAGATCAGAATCAGACCACAGGAGCCTAGTTTCAAAATCAGTGGGTTTTTTACATTCCTTTGCTGTGGGTTACATTACTGGTTTTGGAGGTCCTGCCATTTCAAGCCATTCTATTAAACATACCTGTGTGTGTGTATATATATATATATATATGCTTATGTGCATGAGAGGGGATATATGATCCTGTATGCTGGACTAAATCTTTCTGTCATTCTGTTACAAATCTAGACCATTTCAAAGTAGTTACTAAGCCTTTATCCTGGGATGACAGGGAGCAGATAGTCAGTGTGTAACAAGTATATGCTGTGTTGCAAAGGAAATTTAAAATTGTGGAGCTTAACTCCACGATATGAAAAAAGTGGGGTGCCCTGAAAGCAGAGCTCCAGTGCTGTTTATCCTGAGTGTGTATATGGAGCACTAGGTATTAGCAACTCAATAGGCTATTTGGTGATTTCAAGAGTTCAGGTAACACCATTTTAAACTTCTAAACTCCATTTCAGTGAAGTAAAAGCTAATAGTGTATATGATGTATTTGCCATATCTCAGTGATAGCTTCTGTGTTACATACAGTCAATGTTGTTCTGAATTGTATATGTTTACCCAATGATGAGGTTAAAATATGCTATGTAGTATGTGCAATGTATTGATTACAAATATGTTGGAGTTCAGTGATCTATTTAGTTTTTACTGTGCTGCTGTTTTGTAGGTATGTGTGTGTATGAGAGTATGGATTGTCTACAGTGTACAAGGAAACAATAATTAATCCTAAAGGAAAAGGGCAGTTATGTAACCTGCCTTAATGCATTCGCATAATATTGTTTAAATCCCATAATTACCAGTTCTGATTTCAAATGTTACCGAGAATTGTCCGTAGGGCTGACTCCCTCACTTTTCAGCACTAAGGAGTTAAACTTGAAGTTACTTGGAGCTCACTTACATATTGGTAGATAAAGAAGAGGATGTTAGCCTGGTTGACTACCTTGATTGTACAGGGTGACGAAGACATGGTTTCCAGTGTGATACAGGTGAAATCACTTCTGTGTACACAGAGCTCCTGCTGGTGCCAGTGGGAATTGTGATCATGTAATTGAATGGCCAAAAATTCATCATCTGGGATACAATCATGATAGGAGAGTGGTAATGCCCTGGCTTTGGGGAAGTGCCTGCATGCTATGCGATACTGCTCATGTCCCATGCTGGAATGTAGCTGTAAATTCGCAGGAAGAGCTTTGAACTCTCCTCCAGTCTAGGCTGGACTGTAAAAATCCTTATGGAAAAATGGTAAATGTCAGAAGCTGAGCAGCCTAGCCTGGTGTGCCCGCATACAGCATTCTGCTTTCAGGAGCTATGGCAGCTATAATTAAAAAAGCTATAATAATTTCCCAGTGGCTCACAGGACCCAGTTCTCTACCCAGGAATCTCTACATTGCCCACAGGTATGACCCCTCTACTGTTCCCACAGCCAGATCCAGCTCTCCCTTCATAGTTTCTGTCTGAGATGCGTCTGCCTGATCCCAAGGGTAATTCTGAAAGATATACTAAACACAGAGAGGGTCCACCTCATGCCTGGCCGATTAGACAGGAGTAGGCAGAGCATGCCTGCCCTACGGTATGTTTGGTGTGAGGTCATCCTCTGTCAGACCTGCCTGAATAGTGATTGAGGGGAGGCAGAACTCTGATTGGAGACCCTCTTCTGTCATCTTTGTCTACTTAAAATGCAGCATCTTCCCACCCTTCTCCTTTGCCTCTGCTCAGTGCTTCTTATCTCAGCTTCTGCATATGCATCCCTTTAACTGCCAGTTGTGACCAGTGCTGCTCAGAGTGAGTATTACAGGTTTGTCATCCTGAGTACACTGTAGCAATCCAAATGTTCTTATAAGATATTAAGTACAGAGCTAAAAGAAGGCAGTATCCCACATGTGATGTCTGGGGATGGTTTATCACCACACTCCAAGTTATGTACACATGTCCTCTTAGACGGACCTCCTTTTGGCTGATGAGAATTCAGTTATAAACTTTCTCCCTCCAAATTAAAAATGGATTGGATGATATGCCAATGAGTACCTCCTAAGATGGAGCTTAAGCTTTTTTTTCTGCAGTGAAATGACACGTACTAGTCTCTTCCCTCAACTCTGGGTCCTACAAAAGTCAATTTTATTGGGAGAGATTCCTCGGGTAGCTAAAATCAATTTTGCTATGAAGCTGGGGTCCTTAAAGCAGAATCCTGGGTTTGTGTGTGATTATTATTATTGAAAAAAAAAAAACCACATGTATAAAATACAATTTTAAATAGAAAAAAGATAAAATGTCTGGGCTTGCCAGGACAGTTGTTAAGTTTTTGACTGCCTCTGTCATCAGTAGCTTTAGAATCCTGTAGGTGATGATTAGGATATTGCCACACTGCCTCCTGACACTGTTCAGGGTCTCTGTACAGAAGCCTTATTATTCCCAGTGAGCATTAATGCATTTGAATGACTTTTCTCCCTTTTGGTGGGAAGGATGATTGTGTAACACTGAGGACATGGAGCTCCGTGTGTGTAGTGCCCACAAAGGTTCACAGAGCTGCACCTTCTCTTTTGAGGATCTATTCAATGGTACTTTAATAAATGTTGTGTAAAAAATGCCTACAGTTCTGTATAGCAAATGTGAATTTTTATGACAAGAATGTGTATTTAATGTGAAAAAGAGTAATATAAAATCCAGTTTCTTTGTATCTAGTGAAACATCTAATAAAGCTCTGGTACCTGTATTCTTGGTTTATGGCTTCATTGCAGCATTGAAGACTTTACGTGTAGGAGGCTTCTTAAACACAGTTGTGCCATGTGGGGTGGAATTGGATGTGAGACTCAGGCTGTGCTAGGGCTGTACATCGACTGCACCATGAGGGCATTGCAGCAGGAGTACCATTTCCATGTGGTTACGGTGGGACCCTTGAGTGGCACAAGACACCGTGATGTGTTCGTGCAGCCAAGGACACAGCAGGCTCTCAGCTGCCTCTT
>NW_009615410.1:16277-28827 GCF_000690535.1 Cariama cristata
TGGCTGGGCTCTCCAGCCCCAGTTCGGCTCAGGGACCAAACCATATGACCCAACTCTGTGGCCTGCATGAGCCCATGCTGCTGACTTTTGCCATTAGTGCTATGTTGTAAGAAGGAGGGAGATGGAAAGCAGGGTCTAGACCTGTGAAGTGTTAGGCTGCCCCATTGCTCCCTTGGTCCCTCTCAGCATTGCTGCCTGCAGCTCATGGTGAGGAGCGCCTGCCTCTGATGCAGACTCAGCTTGCCTGCAGGTGCTGCAGGAGCAGACGAGCTGCTGCCTCAAGCCTGGCTCCAGGACATACCAGCCAGCAGGTGAGTTCCCTCCATCATCTCCCTGGTGCCTCCTGTGGGGTTTGGGGACCGGCTCCTTGCAGGGGGACGCAGGCAAGCCCTGCACCAAGGGCTCTCTGCTCTCCAGGAGCACAGCCAGCAAGGCTGGGCTTTGCACTATCCTGCAAAGGTGAAGTGTGGCACTTGAGAAGCTACAGCCTTTCTGCATGGCAACAGCTTGAGGTTTAAGGTTCGTATTACTTTTTCTTCCCAACGAGGCCAGAAGTGTTGTTTTCCAGGACAGACCTCTTTTGCTCACCTCTCCTACCGAGTCACAGGCAAACCCAGCCAGCGTGCCCTGCTCCCTCACCCTTCATGCCCTCTCGCTTGGCCCGGTTTGAAGCCAAGGAGCTAGGGGCAGACTGCCAGGGCTGTGGAAGAAGATGCCATGAAAGGTGAGCAATGCCAAGGAGGCCTCTCTGTCAGTGCCTCTCTCTGGAAACCCATGAATTACATTTGCCTGCTGCTTAAAATATCTCCTCTCCTCTTCCTATCCCAGAGGTACTGTCTTACCAATAGGAGCATACAGGTTGCTCAGTACACAGAATGAATTTTCCTCGTTGCAAAAGTGGTTCTCTTCTCTCTCTTTTTTTTTTCCTAAACTACTCCAATAAAAGAATCAGCGGGCCAACCTTACCCTGCTGTTGCAATAGTTACTTTATACCAAATATGGGTTGCCCCTGTCCTAACCGTTAATATAGTGGTTGGTGATACATGAGAACACAGCCAGCTGAGATGCTGATGCCTCTAAGAAAGCATGTGTAACACTAGGTGAGACAGGTATTTAGTAAATGGTTTTGATTCCAGAAAGTAATTGTATATTAAATCATTGGATTTGAAAGGAGAGGGGGAAAAAAAAAAAAAAAACAGAACAAAACTATTTTACTCTCTGTTTTTAATTTGATAAGAGAGTTCAATTAAAATGCAACTATTCTCTCAGAAGGTCAGTTTTAAATAGATTTTATGGAAATAAGCAGTTTATGGGCATAGCCACAGTGTAAGTGATAAATAGGACTTCCATATTTTTGGCCCAGTTTCTTGCTCCTTAGTGCCCTAGCTGCAGTTTCTGGCATTATTCATAAATTTTTGTTTTTTTCCCAGCAACTGTGGAATTTCTGAGGAAAAAATAGTTGCATTGTAAATGTCCTGATTGAAATCAAAGTAACTTAAATAAGTGGTCTTAATCTGA
Organism: Cariama cristata; assembly: GCF_000690535.1. Classification (NCBI taxonomy): domain Eukaryota; kingdom Metazoa; phylum Chordata; class Aves; order Cariamiformes; family Cariamidae; genus Cariama; species Cariama cristata. Next base: position 17,796 of record NW_009615410.1, read on the forward strand.
TTTAAATCTCCAAGTACAAAACAGCAATTTAGATAATGAATTTTAGTCTTGCTTTCCCTTTTTTCATCATAGTTTTTTGTTGCCTAAAGATAGGTTAATCCTTACTGATAACCATTAAAACCTGATTTAGCAACTAAGTGGAATAGCACTTTAGACTTGGATGTCTTTGCTGAACAGGATGGTAAGCTATACACATGGGTAAACAAGTATCTGTTTTAACATACATTCATGTAGATTGTTATTTCATATTTTATTTTGTGAGGAAATAGCAAAAGGCATTTATTATTTATGAAATTAATTTTTTTTATTTTTTCATGATATTTCCTGAAGATTATTAGAGCAAATTAACAGATATAAAATCAGCACTATGGCTTAAAAAAAGGTGTTGTAAATAAAATGGAGCTAAATATGCTGGAACCCAAAGAAAATCTGTATCAATGCTGAAATCTATGGAAAGTCGTTTACTAAATGAACAAAGTTTGATCTAGAGTTAATGATTTGAGTATGATTTTTTTTTTTTATAATTATCAAATTCTCTTATTTTTTTAGGACCCAAAGGCTCCAAAAACATGCATATAGTTTTTGTTCATAGATGAACAGAAAAAGGAAGTCTTCCTGGTTTTAAGTCAATTTTTTTCAGCTTCAAAAAAGCTAATCATTGAATTAAACTAAGGAGAGGAGAGCTTACTGATTTCTGCTGCAGAGATCCCACACGCCAAAAAAGTTGGTCACTTTAGGAAACTTAATTCTGTGGTGCTTAGAGCTGGGGACCTCAACCATTTCAGCTTTTTACATTTGTCTGTGTTTCATTCTGAACAAAGTGGAAATTATTTCGCAGTACTAAATAGTGAGTGTAAGCTTTAATTTCCATCAGTATCAATCAACAAAGCTTCCATCTCTCCTTTAAAATGGTGGCAGTGATACCCAATTTTCATACAGTCATTAATCACTGGCAAAACTGCCAAGACCTGAGGGCAGCTGGAATAAAATCTGCAGCTCTTGGGAGAGTGGAGAATTTGACTGTTGTGCTGGTGGAGAGGAGCGCGGCAGGGGTGGCACAAACTGCAGAAGGAGCTGATCAGCGCAAAGGGACCCAAACGCAGGGCTGAATTTCCGAGTATGGCTCTGAACGGGATGTCCTGGGGGGCTGTGGTGTGGAAAAAGAAATGTGTTTTGGGGAGAGTCAATGAAAAAGTGGAAAAATCTAAGAGCAGGGGTCTTTGTTCACCTGAGAGGGGAATTACTGCCTCAGGAGGCTTCACATGGGAAGGGGCTGGGTTTGCTGCTTTGTAAAATGCAACAGTAGATATTCCGGGTGTTTTGTTTCGCTGGGAGACGCAGATATAAATACCCTGCCTAGTTGATCACACAGATTCAGCCCAGCCAATATGGCCTGAAAGACATGCCTGAGCACCTTCACCTTCAAAGCAGCATATTCCAGCCAGACAGAGCCATGGATAGAAAAACATTAAGACTGAACAATGAGCTGCAGGCAGACAGGAGCCATTGCTCCCTCACAGCATTCAAATTAAAAGGAAGAGAGTTTTAAGAAACTCCTGTGCTTGATTTATATGATGCACGCAGTCCTTGCTCATTAACACCACGGGATCTATGCAGGTACATTCTGCTTTTTTGTTCCTGTGCAGTTTGCACAGGTGAGGAAGCATCATCCTCATTAGCAAAACTATCGTCTGACCAAAACGCTTCCATTCTTCGAGTAGCCATCACATTTCTGAAACTCACCAACATCTTAAAATAAAGCTTGTACCATTTCCAAGGAAGAAATGGAGGACATGAGCTGCCGTGTATTTTAGGTATGTTGGGTACCACATGGACAAAACAGCCAGAACAGATCTTACCTTGGAGTATGAAAGCCTATTATTAGCCAATTGCCTAAGTCCTCTGGCTTTGCTTTTCTAGTAATTCAGAAAACAAAGTGAAACCCATCTCTCAGCTTGCATTCAAATCCAGGAGGACAGTGCATTATGTTACCGGGTAATACCTGAACGAATTGGTTATTCCTGAGTTTCCAAGCCCTGCCTGACCCAGTGCAGATCTGTCCTGTAGATAGTTGGGCACTGCAGCTGAGAGCACTGACACCAGACAGGTTTTAGTGCTTTCATCTTTCTCTAGTCAAGCTGGCTGCCATCTGACCAGAGTCATCAAAGATCTTGTGAAAGGTTTTTAAGGGTTGGTTTCTTGATAGCTAATCACTATTTATTTCCCTGCAGTAATGGGAAGATTTGCCCATGTTCATTCAAATGCTTAGAATCATAGAGTCATAGAATGTCCTGAGTTGGAAGGGACGCACAGGGATCATCGAGTCCAACTCCTGTCTCTGCGAAGGACAACCCAAAATCTGAATGAACTCCTTTTTCCACTGTGTCATGTATCTGCATGAAGTTCACCTCTGCTCTTCTTCTAATTGCAATGCTGAAAAATAGAAAGCTTGAGAAGTTTTAAAGCATACTGGATGTACTTTTCAATGCCCAAGCCTTGTAGCTCATATAGAGTCACTGCAAGCTCCTGAAGTGGCCAATACATTTTAGTAATCCCATTGGCATTGGATTGTTTCAAGAATAAGTGTCTGGTTTTATATGTTAACTGAAATTAAATATGCAATTAGCAGCGAACACAGGCAGTGAATGGCTGTAGCCTGTTCTCCAGGCTATTGAGAAACATGTATTTGTCATCTGTCTACCTTTTGATTGCCTAATGACTGTTAGCATCAGCACTGAAACAAACTGTAAGTAATAGGGCAATAAAATTCATGTGTTTTGGTGGTCAAAAAAGCAAATCACAGTAGGGATCATGAGGAAAGAAATAGGAACAAACCAGAGCACATCATTATGTGTTCGTCTAAGCAGCATCTGCATCTTGAGTATGAGTGCAGTTTGGTCAGCTCGTCTTAAGGAGTGTGTGACAGATCTGAAAAAGACTCAGAGAAAGGCAACAAGGATGAGCAAAGTTGTGGCTAACTTCCACCTTAGGAAAGACTAGGTCAGGACTCTTCAGGTTGGAAAAGAGGCTGATACGGGGAGGTATGATAGATAGCTATGAATCCATGAGTGGCAGGGAAAGGGTGGACTGCAACTGGTGGCCCACAAGTGTGAGGAAGCATCAACTGAACCTTGCTGGAGGCATGTTCAGAGCAAACAAAAGGAGGGGGTTTCACCTACTGTAGTTATACTGGGGAACTTCTTGCCCAAAGGGAAACTAGGCAAGTTCATGAAAATTAAATTTATTGAAGCTGACTAAATACACAGACAGTGGATACATCTCAGCGAGGTCCTAAGCTGCAAATAGTTGGGGGCTAGGAGAGTGCTTAGGAGCTGTTGTTTCACAACAGAAAGAAAAATTGTTACTTTTGATGGTAAATAAAGCGTAATCTTTCACAGAAATCAAAATCCGATAGCACTTCGTCTGGTGATGAATAGGAAAAATATTAATTCATGTTATATGGATGTGAAGGTAAACTCTACTTGGATAGCTCACCCTTGAGCAGCACACTGATTTCTTATCATAGGGTCACAGAATAATTCAGTTTCATCTATTTCCATGTTTAATCCTTCCTAATACCCTTGGCTAGGCAGGATTATCAGATGCTGAAAACATTATCTTGGAGGAAAAGATCCTACTATGCTTTTATTCATCTATTTGATGTACTGATTTTCATAAGACTGCCTGGCTATTCACACAACCCGCATTTGTGTAACAGTATTTTTGTGGGTTAGAGATACCTGTGTATAATTTACAGCAGAGTGGAGAGCCAGGAGTACATTATTAGCTGTAGTTACGGCTTGTCACAGGGCCTAGTATCAAACCGACCTGCATGCCTTGTCTCCATAGTCCAATCTAACAAGCTGTGTCTTCATGATCCATGTTCAGTGAAATAAAGACAGTAATAGCCTTTTCCAGATGAAGAGCAAGCTTCCACATTGAATGCTTTGGGACAATTAACTACATAGTTATACAAATAGGTAATCATACCCATGATTCATGGACTTGCACAAAATAGCAGTGCTCCAATTAATCAAACCTTTTAGAGACGAGTTTGTCATCTACTTGAATTACTGCATTACTAAAGCTCTAATATGGTCAGATCAGGTGCTTTTTTGTAATATGAGGATTATTACTGTCTACATCTGTTTGTGCAGACAATGTACTGTGCAAGAAAATCAGGTAATCTGTATTCTCCTTACTGGAACAGTTAAATGTGCAAGCTAAACTTGGCTTTTTGTATGTGTGCATAATCAATCTGCATGTAACGGTGAAGGGAGGGGGAACTTCTTTCAAAAAGCTGCTTGGAAAATCTGACAGCACCACCGTAAGTACTGACTTTGTAGTCTGAACACTGGGATTTTATCTTGTGTGTAGCAAAATCAAAGTTGAAAATGGGGGAATGGTTGGGGCAACTGGCTGCCTCCTCTTTGAAATGCAGCAAGGCAAGGCTGGTGTATCTCAAGGCTGGTGAAAATTAATGTTGTATCACACGTTGCCAGCTACTGTTGGAAGTATGCTTGCTTTTTTAGTGAGGGCTAAGGCTCCTTGCGTTTACTGCAGAAGAGGAGCATGGACCACCCAGCCAACCATTATGGAGTATTTAAGACACAAGAAATTTAGGCTATGGGTTTTATCGGCAATAATTTATTAAGAGCTCGTGCCCTGGGCTACCCCACCACTCTGTCCAAAGGAAAGCGCATCAGGTAGGATCTCAGCTTTCTAAGAGTTCGACTAAATGGTTCTGGTTTTATAAAATTTGGCTACAATTTAGCCTGATGATGACAAATTGGTAATTTAAAACCAGAAATGGGAGCAGATGAAAGCAAATGCATTCCCACCCTTCCTGGAGCCATGTAAGAGGAGACTGTTTACTGGCTGCCACTGCTCTCAAATGTTTGTCATCTTCCCTCTGCGTTCTTTTTAATAAAGCCTGAGTCCTAAATTAGAGCTTGCTGAAAGGACTTAACAAAGAGAAATGTGAATCAACAATTTATGATGAAACTACTTTTCAACTTTCAGGGATAGTTTTTCTGTACATTGAAAGTGTCAGTTGTGCAAAGGATGCAGTTAACAAATAAGTGTAAAGTATGTTAATTTGCCTGTAATCATAACGTTTAACATGGTAGAACTCTGAGGAGCTTTTCCCCTGATGTTGTCTTTGGGCAGCTAAGATTAAATTTTGAATTAATTTAAAAGACCAAGTTACTGATGTGAGAACTTGTATATATGCTACTAAATTAATTATTTATTGAACCTCCTACTACTTTTTTTTAATTTACTCTTTTTCCAGGTATTCAGAAAAAACTCTTGACCTTCTAGAAGAATTAAATAAATAGCTTGGTGAATTACATGGACAGTTTTGTAGTAACTTTTAGTCTCCTAGCATTGTGCAGAAGAATAGGGAATTGGACTGGAATGTCAAACCAAAATTGACCTGCTACTGCTGCAAGGACCTCTGTTTTTCTCTTTCTTGGGCATTGTGGACAAAAAAAGAACAAAAATTTGATACTGTTAACCAGTGATGTTTAATGCCAATGTCCTGCAGCTCCTATTACAGCCCTTGCTGTATCAGTCAGATCAGGTGAGTGGAAGGAAAGTGGTTTAGTGGAACCTTCGTGGGAGCAAAGTATCATTAGTAACTTTCGGTCTTGTGTTCCTTGTGGGTTGCAGTGCATGCTCGGAAATAGTTTGTTAATCAATATAAATGGGATTTACTTAGAAGTCTGAAGAAGTTCTCTCTTACTGCAAAGCAAGTTGTAAATATTGTAGCATTAATGATCTGAGTGCTATTTTGATGCATTGAGAATTTATGATACTGAGTTGCGAGAACTTTGTCGATTTTTTTGAAAGGAGCTGAGCCAAACTATGTTCACAAAGATTTGTCAGTAAATCTATATATTTTTGTCCTCTAAGAAAAATCAAACAATTATTCTGACCTCTAAACATCATACGTGCATATATGTGAGCACTTGCCTACAAGTATGCACTTAAAAGGGAGAGAAGTGACCTCCTCCAAAGAGGAACCCTATGGGTTTGGGGTTTTTTTTCCTTTTTGAAGTTTGTTTCCTGAAACATGGAGTTTTTCAACACAAAATTGCTACTCTCTATCACATTAGCCAAATATTTTCGCAGTGCGGGAGTCCTTGGCTCCAGCACCAGACAGCTCCCCAGGAACAGGTCCATGTGCCGGCTGATCTGCAGCTCTTCCATTCTCTTCTCCTGGGGCTCTTTTATGTTGCATAGAGCACTTCAATACCAATAGACATGTGGAAAACAGACTATCTTGATTCAAGTCCATATTCACCAAATAATTGGACAAGATGGAAAAGAACAAATGGTTTGGGGACCATTCTGTTGCTATTTTTGTGATTATAAAAGGGATGGGTAGCTTCAGAACAGTACAGAAGATAAGATAAAACATGTTGTTTCTCATGCATCTTTTCTTGAATTGCTATACAAAACTTGTGTGGCGGGCGGTTCAGAGCACATTGACCTTCCAAACAGAAAACTCTTTTTCGTTCTGAGTCAAACCAGATGTTGATTTTCCCTGTCTGTGTTATATGTATTTGCATATGTGCAGCTCTTTGGGGGCGAGATGCCATCTGGGATTGTCACTGTTTAAGAATGGTCTGGCTCTTAAAAGGGATTAAAATGGGATTGCCTTGTGCTTGCCTCTTCCAGCATTTCTGATGTAAGGATGTGCCCAGGTTTTGCTCTATTTTTGCCTGCTCTCGGTTTATTTGCTCCGCTACCTTGGAACTTGCCTGACATTTATACCTCTACCAAGTGAGGGTAAGATGTTGGTGCTTTAATTTGCTAACATTTCATATTCACTTGGCAAAAGCATAAAGCCTTGGGAATAGGAGCTTCTCTGTGGATTTTGCAGGCAGCTGGGAACAGAAGGCTTGAGGTCCGGCATGCACCCAGCTGCCCATGGGTGAGTAGAAACAACCTTCCATCTGCTGAGGAAGACAACCTCCGCTACATCATGTTGCAAAGGATTTGCTTTTAAACTGCAATATGACTGCCAGTTTCTATACCTTCAAGCTGTTCTTAAACAACAGCATTTTCTTTGTCTGACTGTTGTACCTGAGCTGTGTTATTTGCGATCTCATTAATTGCATTTTTATGATAGATGGAGATGGCTCTTCCATTTCTTTGCTGTGTCTCAAAGTTTGCCTTCAAAGGTGCAGCTGGCTCTCCTGTATCGGTAACACCTCCCTGATAGTTCCTGGGCATGTCAGGATATAAGCATGGCTCCATAACACGTCCAGTTGCCTCTGTGGTGCAGCTGGGTGTCCAGATGGCAGATGGAATACTTTCTTTAAAACACTGTCTGCAAGTTACACTAATCCTGTTGCTTTGAAGGTGATGAACTGTGCAGTTCTGAGGGTGTTTGTGTATAGATGAAAGAAAGAAGAATTTTCAGGAAATTCAGAAGAGACATCTGACCCTGAAATGAGCTCCTTCTTCACACCAGACCTGAGGCTTGGATAAATCTCAGCCTGTAAGGATCCTGTTCTTGGTTACTGTAAATCCATGTGGTCCCATTGCAGTTACTAAAGCAGCATATGTACCAGGTTATTGCCTGGCTCTCATCTGTGTTTATGACTCGTTTATGTTTAATCACATGGAATCCAGCCCCCCGGGAATCATCAAGGGTTCAAAATACTGCCACTCAGGCTGACCGGCAAGTCCCATGCAAAGAATGTATTGAGGGTTTTACAGGAATTATTCAGTGGCTAATTGTGAACTAAGCTATATTCAGGCATCTCTATTCGTCCTTCTGTTTTCAAACCCAAAAGTCTAGCATTTACTTCTTTTGGTAAGGAGGGGGACAAGAAGACATCCACTTTCAGGACAGTGTCCCCCCCGCCCCTTCCCTGAAACTGTGCTTGTGAAACCGTGCTTGTGAAACCTAAATACACTGAAGTTTGATAGGATTTAGAGGATCTGGGTTGCAAGAGTCTGTGATAATTCCTTTCACAGTGTTGCTCAACGACCAAACCAGCTGAAAGTGGGCTGTTGGAAAACAGACAATGAATGTGCAATATGGGCAGCTGTGAGGCTGCGGGGACAATTTACCTTGGTGCCACCAGCCAAACATTCAAATGTGTTTGTGTCCTACTTCGAACAATTCAAGGCTCAAATCAAGATCAGTGTTTTATAGCAGTGTAGCAACCTACAAAATCCTACATTAAGCAGCAAAACACGTGTAATGCAAGACGTGCTTGTTCTGTCCTGAAGTCTGTACCTGTTGCTCTGCAAGTGCTCAGTGTATTATTTCCAGTGCCACCCACTGTTAAGGGTTGCATGACTTGTTTTGTAAGTCTCTGCTGCTTGATTCAACAGTGTTGTGATCTAAAAGTTATATTGTTATGAATTATAAAACACAGTATTTCTTACTGCAACACTGATCCATACAGCCTCAGCATACATTAGCCCTGGACTTGGCACTGAATACTAAGGCACTAAATGGCAGCGTTGACTTCCCCTTACAAGGGGTGATGGTGAATGCAGGTAACAAGGTTCTGCTGTGGCTTAATTAATACAGATCTGGTTTTCATGGTTATCCCTGAGGACTTGAAAAAGATCAGTTATTGCTCACGTTGGTAAATTCTGAAGTGAATAGTGCAATTAGGCTTGAAGTGATATTTAAAAAATTAAATCAATATTGTAGTAGCACCTCTTCAGCATTCTTGTGCTGTGTTAGGCAGAAAACAGTAGGCCTGGCTATAATAAACACACATGCATGCACATATGCATGAGGCAATATTGGTATTAAATAAGTTGTGATTTCTCTTGGGAGAGCATTCAGCAGAAGCTCCCTGCTGTACAGCACTGTTCTCTCACTTTACCTGTAGCTGAATGTGACCTACAAATCCAGTGTGTATAGTTTCAGTACTATTTTGCTTTATTTAATTTAGTAACTCTAAAAACTGCCTCTGAGTCACATTGTCTTTCATTTTAGTCAGATTGTGAGGTTTCTAGAAATGGGAAGTCTTTAGGCACAGCTGCTATGAGATATCAGCTGGATCATGTCTGATTAGATAGCGCACACTGTGGGTAATTAATTTTTTTTTTAGGCAATGGATCCTTCTTATCCTCAACTATTCTAATTCTTCCACAAGACCTTTACAATCATCAAAACAATAAAACCAAATTCCTGTCAGTGAAGCTGAATCTCACCTCACTCATTTGTAAGAAAAATTAAACTGACTTAATGTGGTGATGCCAAAACCCTTCTTTTTATTTAGGTGTCTTGCTCGAACACAATTTAAATTCCTTCATGGGCTTGGTTATGCAAAACATGGTCCTCTTTGCTACCATCTTCCCCAAACTTCCAGCGCTAGTCACTGTGCTATTCCCTCCTGAGCATACTCACCTACTGTTACATTCATTGAGTCTCTCTGACATTTCATCTAAGAGAAGCTTCTCACCTGACTTGCTGTTAATTATTTTTTTAAATTAAAAAAAAATCTCCAGCCACTATGATCACAAAATATCAAAAGAATTTCAAAATGAAGTCCTTTGCTGTTCTTCCCAATGCTTTGCTTATGGCCTTACTTTTAAGTTTGACATTTTCTAATTTTTGTCTGAAGGAATAGCCTATTTTTACCTAGAGATGGACCTAGCCATGGCTGTGACATTGTAATTGCACTGTGTTGTTTCTATGCAGCTTAAAAAATTCAGGTCACTGGCCATTTTCCTGCCTCTGCAGAGCAGAATTAACACTACAGTGTCAGATGGACATTAATGACTTAAATTGCCTTTAATGAAATGAAAGATACTTTGCATGACCTTCTTGGCTGGGGTGAATAGCAGAAAAAAGAAGGCAAATCTCTGATACACGTTGCTTGATTTGTTTCTACAGGTTCCCTTGGGCTAAATTACTGCAGTGGTACAGTCAGCTTTCTTCACAAGGCCTGCCATCATTAGCAGTGCTGAAAAACCTCTCGTTATGAGTACCTTTATAGGGCAAAGGTGATGTTAAGCAAGTGTTCATGTAATGTACTCTGGGTCTGGTGATTGCAATATGCTGATGCTGCACTAAGTATTCAGCTTGTTCCGGGTTCTTTCACCAAGACTGACTTCAGACACTGAAATGGGAAATTGTATAGCCAAAACCATGATCTTGGAATATCCCATTCATCATCACCAGAAGGACTACGTGCCCCTCCGGCCGGCTGTGGAGCCGCTTCTGGTGCCTCAGCGCAGAGGGGTACGATGACAGTCTGGAGCAGCCTGTGGAGGAGAAACCGTAACCAGGGCAGCCTAGAGAGCTGCCAAGGCTCTGTGCAAACAAGGTGGGTGAGTGGATGTAGGGAGCGGCGGATGGGTGAGTGGATGGAGAGAACGGGACCAGTGGAGGACAGTGGCGGCAGGTCATTGCTGCACTGTAAACTGGACAAGCGAAGATGAGTGTCACAGGTGGGGTGGTTATGTACCGGGAATGTATGCAGAAGCTGGGAGCCAGGGCTGGCTGTGCCTAAGCACTGGGAATAGGAGGATTTAGTGGAGGAATTGTGGGTGGGAAAGCAAGCCTCAAAATGCCTGCGGTTAGCCATGTTGACGCAGCAGGGCCACAAGTGCGGTGCATTGGTCATGAGCCTGTGGAGTCAAATCCCGGAGGGCAGCAGGGCCTTGCAACTTCACCAGCTTCCTCCATCAGCAGCCTCCTTGCATCCTGCATCCTTGTGGCTCACAGGTGCAGAACAAAAACCCTTCTGGTACGTCCTCCCCTTCTGCATGGTGCTGTCTTCTCTCTCCAGCGTGAGTTCATGCAGATGGGAGGGAGCAGAGAGGGGAGTCCGGGCTGCACTCGGCTGTGCTGCAATGTGTGATGAGAGGTGAACAAATGTTTTTTTAAATAGGTGAATAAACCCCTGAGTCTAAAAATAAGTGAGGAAAAGGGCAAGAAAAGTAGGCGATTCGGCATAATCCGTAGAAAAGAAGGCATGAGACTGGGTGTTGTAATTTCTAGTTCCTAACCTTGTGTTTGGTTGTCTGGACTACATTTTCCTCTGCT
>NW_009615410.1:28841-32022 GCF_000690535.1 Cariama cristata
TAATTATTATAATTAATATAATTACTTCAACAGGAACAGGACCAAGACCTTAGGCTGGGATTTTCAAGGACAGTTGAGGGAGTCAGAGACTCACTGCTGGTTTCCAGACCAATTTTGTTGTTTTTAGAACCTATTGGAAAGCCAAGATCTAAGTTACTTGTAAATGATGGATTAGAGAATTTGAAGTTCTTTTATTCACCTCCTGCTTGCAAACCAGGAGGTCATAAGAATTATGTGGACCCTGGTAGAGCTGTCAGTTGATGTATTTGTCAGCTGTTGTACGTAGCCCTCAGGTTCCTTGACAGGTAAGTATATACACATGCTTTCTATAGTACATTTTTAAGACAATTTAAAAAAAAAGTAAAACTAAGGGCTGTGTGACAGGTAGACTTACAACAACAAAATCACAGTATGACCTACTGGATCCACCTCTTGAATGCCTCAAAATGTGTTAATAAAGGTAAGGCTGAAGGTCATAAACTCAAAAATGACTCACTGAGGACCTACTGACACCTTGGGCAGGGGCAAGGACAGCCTGTGACTACATGGACATCCACAGCAGGGAGCAAGGAAGGAGTTGTTTCTCCCTCTTCATCAGTCTAACTGTGTGAGTTTACACCCACCTCTGCCACAGAGGTCTTTTAGCAGCGCAAGTAGATCATGTAGGCATAATGGAGATCTCCCTTTATTTTCCTGGATATGCCAGGATTTATAGTGCAGCTCAGGAGACTAAGGCTGCCAGATGCACCCGAGCTGGGAGTTGGATCAGCCTGAGGGTCTCACCACGCGCTCTGGAGGACCTCAGTGGGAAGGGTGAGAAGGAGGGTGTCTGGCAGAATGTGACACAGCATATCATTTTTTCTCCCATCTTCATACAGGTGTTCAAGAAGGCATGTACACAGTTATCTTTGGATACAGAGGCATGCACATGAAATTTGCACAGCCAGCTGTGCTCTGCATGCAGGTCACATGCAGGTAAATGCACATGCAGCAAGTTTGGCATGCGACTCTCCTTCAGGCACACAAATGTCAGCATTAGGCATGAGAATTAGAATTCGAGAAATGGAATTAGAGACAGCTGAAAACCTAGTCATTAGCATGCAAAGGAGTTTCAGTATCATCAGAGTCCCCTGTGCTTTGTCTTACCATAAATGGATCATGAATAAAACATTCTGAGTCATGGTGAAGCACACAGCTCCCATAATTGCAGGTGAGAAATGTAAAGATGGCATGGCAACACCACCAACTCCATCCCACTGTAGGACACGGGGAGTGACAGAGAAACTGTTGTCTTGGCTCCACCAGCAGAACCATCTCAGGAGCCTGTCTGCCTGCCACGGAGGAACACATGCACCTGCAAAGCATCATTAGATAAATCTACAGCCACAGCTCCTGGCTCTGCTGCAGGGATGCTGGACAGGGAGTTCAGGTCCATCACAAGGCTTGGGTGGAGAGCTGAGAGCATGCCTTTCTAATGCAAGTCCTTCAGTGACTTTTGCATTTCATTAGTAAATTCTGTTCAGCATTAGACAGAATTGCCTCACCACAAAAATGCATACATGTAAATGTTTATTGATGTTTGTAAACTGTAACTAAACAAGGGATAGAGCTGGCTTTGCGACAAAATTCCTTTCAGGATTTGTGGATAGCTGTGGTAACTTACAACTCTCATCATGCCCACACCAAAGATGTTACCATCCAGCAGGAACTGTAGTGTAACCTGCCATCTCTAAAGTCTTTCTGTAGGGGTAGGGACACTAATGGCGGAAGATAGAGGTGGGTTTAGTCCCAGGGAAAGGAAAGTAAAGGACCATTTCCAGATTTGCCCTTTTTCTGGGAATACTTTGTATAGGGTTTCCTCTGTGAAGAAGGACCTGCTGCTTGTTCCTCTACTTCTGTTGGGAGTGACCTGTAAAACAAGCACAAAAATAAGCATGCACACTTCTATCATTCCAGCTGCAGCTCTGATTAGAAAGATCTAACCATATACTTGTTCAAGTTACTTTCTAAATCCATTGTGATTGGTAGTGTGTCATGTTTCTTGGAAGCAGCCTGTTTCAGGTCACAGAGTGTAATTAAACGCAATTAATGCAATTACTCACAACTGTGCTACTACTGATAATGCTCCAGATGCCATTATGGCACTGTGCTTCCTGCTGCTGGCTGTGCCTTTATGTTCTCCTAGTGTTGTCATTGTGGTTAAACCAAGGGGCTGGAAATGGGAGAAAAGTACAATTGATTGTTCCTAACTCCCCTCACTTTGAAAATTTCAAGTGCGCTAGGCAGACCTCAACCCGTTTATCTATTCTCTTTTCTATTCACTGACTGATGAAGAGTAAGAAGGAGACAAGGGTGAAGACTGCCTTGGAAAATGGTCACAGTTGAAATGTTATAAAGCAATTATATATAAAAAATATATTTTACAGTAGTCTATTTTACAATTAAACATGCACTAAATGTGTCAGTTTCCACTAATGAGTTTTATAATTATGGAGTAACTATTCAAAGGGACTATAACTTTAGGCAGTAAAATCTGAGACTTGAAGTAGCTGTGAACTTCAAACTTTTTGTTTGGAATCCAGCCCTGTCTTTCTCTTTCGTCTCAGCTGCTGCCAAGTAATTTACAGTTCAAGAAAGGCTAATGGAGCTATAAACAAAGCACAGATGCCTCTCACATTTCCTTTATTGGGCTGTGGTATGAAAATAGCCACTGCTTCCAAAGGAGGGCACATGCGTAATTACAGAAGTGCCGCAAGTCTCCTGCTTATCTGCAGAACGGGTACATGATAAATCATATGTCATCCTCAGTGGAGGTAGCTTAAGGGGCTGAAACCTACCTGAATTCACTCTCTATCCTCTGGGTTTATTTTTGAAAGTGAGCGTTGGCCTACTGGGATGATCATTAAACTCATTAAGTCTCTAAAGAAGGATTGACTACTGTAAGCTCAGTTTTAAAAGCTATCTCAGATAGATAGTGGGATATCTTTGGATCACCTCGTGAGCCTGTCAATCACTGCATGCACAGTTCAGCATTTCCCACTTGCACCAGCATGAAACAGAAATATCTCAGCCAAGCTGAATGGTGTTGAAACCGTTTTATAGCGATGCAGTTGTGACAATTCATTAGCACCAGGTCAGGGCTGCCTCGTGTTCTCCTATACCTTTCCCAAAACGCAGGTTC
>NW_009615410.1:32053-39755 GCF_000690535.1 Cariama cristata
GCAGACAGGACTGTGCTGCTGTGGCTGATGTCTCAGAGTGCTGCCTGCCTCCAGGGCCAGCACCTGATGCTGCTGGGATGGGCGCGTGGGGTGGCCTAGGCAAGCCAAAAGCTTCGGCAGGGAGGGCTGAGTCCATCTCCTTGCTTCCCATGGACTTGGTTGCAGGAGAGAGGAGTCCATGTCCTTGGAAGGATGCAGTAGGATTCATCCAATGCTTCCTTTGGAAAAGGCTGACTGTTAGCAGATGCCGGTAGCTGACAGTCAGCTTCACTGCAAGCAGGTGTGTTAGGGCATACATGGATATTTGAAGACATGAGCCCAAATGAGGAGAGGTAAGCTAGCCGGCACATGCACCTTGCAGCTCACTCTTTGGTTTGCTGAAGCTGGGTTTGCTGTCTCTGGGACCTTGCAGGGCAAGCAGTCCTGTCAGATACCGATGGGCTCTGTTAACAGCTGAGGCTAATCTTCAGCTCTTTAGTAGTCAGCATTGCCCTGCAATGAAGAGGCAAAGAGGCTGGGTCCTGCAGGTACCAGCCAGAGGAAAAGCTTTCCAAACTGACAGTTTTCAGTGATGTTAAGCTCTTGCAACTCAGTTCACAAGAGCCACAGTTTGATTTTTAAGTCTGCTCAGAAATATCACTGGTCAAAGCTTGGCAAAGTTGCAGCAGAGACCTTGAGACCCCTCACAGCTCAAGGCCCTGTGCACCCACCCCTGCACCCCACCAAACTTTGGCTGTTCCACTGAGTGTGTGGCTTGCAAGGCATTTTGGAGAGCCAACCTTTAGATGGGTGGTATGACTACAAAGGGAGGTCAGAAACCAGTTTTTTAAGATACGGTATTTAGGATAGTTGTTCTGATACTAAGAGGGAAGCAGCTTCTGCCTGCATAGGGCATTATTTCTGTACTGCATTGCACAGACCATGCAATGCCCAGCAACCCTCAAGACTTTCACCCTCTGTATGGTTTCTCCTATCCAGCTTTGCACAGCCTATCAAGCATAACTCAGGTATGTAGCTACTGGTCTCAGTTCAATTTCATCTTGGCTGCCCCACCTCTGCTCCCATCCCCATTGCCCTCAAACACACAGTGCCTGGGTGGACTAAGGTGTCCCCAGATGGGGATCAGCATCCCCGGCCAGCCTGGCATCCCCGCAGCACAGAAGCTGTCCCTCTGCGCGTGGTCAGGAGTGTCACCTTAAATGTCATTGCAATGCACAAGCGAACAGGAGCTTTCCTACTGAATTCAATTACTCCTTCTCTTGATATTTAAAGCACATTCATTACAGTGACATGACTATTGGGAAGAACAAAATATGAAATAACATGTCATTGGGGAAGGGGAGAGCCTTAATCCAACTGGAAATGGGCGACCATGGCAGGCTAGATGAATGCAGTTTAGTTTCCACACAATAAACAACGGGGTTTTCATAAGAGTGCCCAGTGTGCCATCATCTACTGCATCAGGTTTGTAGAGCTTTGCACCTTGCATCTTTTGACAGCTATGGCACATGCATATTTGCTTGGAGAATTTCCTTGCAGTCATGACTTCAGCCACGGACGAGAGCCTTTATGAACAGTGGCTATAGATCAGTCTCCAGTCAAACCTCCTCTGTTTTGTGGGAATCGATGTGGGGTATGCCAGGGCTGCTTTCCAAATGGGTGGCACTGTCACGAGTGCACACCCTGATTGTTGGGGAAAATGAAGTCGAAAGAGCTGCAACTTGGATGGCTCCTGACTCACTGAATAATGAAGGCTAATCCCATCTTCTAGTGTCAGAAGCAGAAGAAAGATATGAAATCTTACACAATTGATCAGTTTATTATACACTTTGGTCTGTATCCACAAAGCTATTTAAGAGTCGAGGTTGACTTGAGTCTTGCCTTCATTTCAATGTCCTGAGCCTTCTGCACGTCCCCCTGGAACCCAGCCAATGGGGCATACAGCTAAAACCAGAACAGCCAGAGAGTTTCATAGCACGGCCTGACACCGTCCTCACTGTCATCCCACTCTGCACAGATGTGACAGCAATGCTGATGTTTGGTGTCCAACTGAGCCAGAAAGAGAGGGTAAGGAGGACATATAGTTGTGCTTCTGGCAAGAGGAAAGAGGAACTGAAGATATACAGGGTGAGCTGCTAGCAACCATCTCTGGTCAGCTCCATGTGGACTGGGATTTGAGCTACAGCTCTGAATTTTCTCTGTGTGCTTCTGAGTCACTGCCAAACACCATCAGGAACCTCTGATACTGATTTGCCACGGAAAAAAACAATCTTTGTTCTCTCGGCTCTGTAATGTACTTTGGATTTGACCTGTCTGGTGGAGAAAGACTCCTTCGGTGCCTGGTATTTGTCTTTTTTTATCATGATAAAGTTACCAATCATACAGAAACTCGGAAAATAATATCCACAAGTTGCAGAGATGAATCAGCAGAGCTCTTGATTGGTATCAATTTACAGACTTTGCCTAGCTGATCAAATAAATTAAAATCTCTTGCCCCATTAATCCTTATTCATCTAGTTTCTCAGTGGGTAGTTTTAAAAAATCGCAATTTAAAATATTTATTGTGTCAGTGTTAATACATTCTGTATTTTATATTTGTAGTTTGATTTCAATACAGAAAAGCTCTAAAAAACTTTGTCTGTTGGTGCCCCCTAGTGGTGAAGTTTGCCTGCAGTAAAGCTGCGGGAATTTTGCTAATGATTGTGCAATGCCATATCCTAATTGCTTTAAATTTAAGTCCCTCAAAAAGCTTATTTGGGGGTATAAAGTCATTCACACATACCAGTGCTTGCAGGACTGCACTTTCATGTAGCACGGGGTCTTTATGATGTGAAAAATGTACAAAGCAGCAAAGAAAATCCTTTTTCCTTCCTCGGCTTTGTTCATTTCTGTCCTTAGCATTAATGCGCTACATAAACTTTCCTAAATAAGATGATATATGCCAGTCTTGTTTTTTTTTTTTCTCATTCTATATCAAACAGAAAGCCAGTCACCAGCGCAGATAGGAAGACACACACACACACACACACACACAGAGGCACGGACAGCATTGCTGCTCTCAGACTCATCCCCGGAGTCTATTTCCAGCAGCAAGCGCTGCAGTTCCCAGCAGGGTGGTCTCTCCTGTGCAGGGCTCCATGGTTCCCTCCTTGTAAGTGTGCCAGGCTGGGGGAAAAGCATTGGCAAAAAGGACTTCGATGAATGCCAAACTGGCATCAACCCATGCCTCTCTCTTGGGCTGAACTTTACCAACTCAAGAAATATCTGAGAGAGGAGGAACCCCCATAGCCTTGAGTTTACTCTTGCTTGCAAAATAGCTGTATGCAGCCAAGTGTCACAGCTCCCTAGTGCAGCGGGAGCCAAGCATAACCATGTTGCCCCTGAGCAATGGCAGTTAAGCCAGAAATTCTCTTCTGCCCTCATCCACTGCCAACCGTGGTACAGGAGTTACTCTGAGCCTGAGCTGATGGACAAAGCCTTGCAGACTGGACTTGCACAGGTAAATCCTCATTGCGTCAATCTCCTCCAGCACAAATCCCCCTAAAGCCTTTGGGTTTCGCCAGCACACACTGGGATTTAGGTATACACAGGCAAATGAAGGAACAAAAGGAGAATTTGGTGCAATCTATTTAGCCAGATCTGATATCTTTTAAATACATGTATGTAATATATATATAAACATATAAAACACATGTACACCTTTTAAATTACACCACTCTCAAACATTCAAGCCCAGCATAATAGTGTTGGCTCAGGTTTTTTTATAAGAAAGGTTGCTAAGGCTGTATTGCAGGAAAGGGAGTACCACAGCATCACATATGCAGAGGCAGTGGGATGCTTTTGTCCCAAGGAAACTGCCCTGCCACTGACGCCGGTCCAGTAAAGGAACAAGGCTGACTGTGATGGTTTAGATTCTGCTGAGAAAGGAAAATTGTCCCAGGTCTTTGAAAGACCCTGGAGAAAACAGTGGAGCCAAAGGATAATCGTTTTTTGCACAGAGGCAGTGAGTGTGAGCAGGGAGCAGGAGCACTGGGACAGGAGTGGTGATTGGGGATGCACCCAGTTCCCTTCACCTCTTCCCTGTGAGGTGGCTTTCGGATGCTGGTTTAATCACACAAGGTGGTTACTAGATGCTTTGATTGATGATCACCAAGCTTTTTTTGATAGTAAATACCATTGTTTATCAGGGATCCTTATTGCTTCACATTGTTCCTTTTGAAGATTTTTCTATCATTTTTTCTATCAGGCAGGATCTTATCTTCCTACCCACAGCATTTTCAGCAGCACATTATCTCTTTCAGGAAGTTGAGACCTACCAGCAAACTGGCTGGAAGCAAATTGAAATCAGTCTGTGGAACCTGTAATGGAAAATTTCAATTTGTAGTATTCGCCTTATGTATGCACATTACTAGGCCTTCCCTCCTGACGCAAGAAAGCCCAGTACAGCAGATGGCTCCCGCAGTTGCAGAGTGTATTTCCAGTGGCCTGGAACAAAGCCTTTTCCCCATGTACTTTCCATGACTTGAGTCAGCTTTCAAGAGTTGATTTCCTGGGAGATTCCAACACCCATAGGCAGGCGATGTGCTCAGGGGCTCCCTTGCTGCAGATAGGGAGTGATTGCCCTGGTAAATATCAGGGAAACCAGCTGTGGCACAAGCCACTGTCTGCTGAACTCTAGGTCTGCTCACGGGTACTCACGATACTGCCATCTGCATTGAGCGCTGATACAGCTGCAGAGTTATTTGTTACATGAAATAACAGGTATGTTCTCCTGGCTTTGCTCTAGAATACCTGCTCAATGATGGGGTACAAACGCTTCATAGCTCTGTTGTCCCTCCTATTTACTAGTGTTGCAGAAGTACTATCATTTCTTGTAGAAGACCTAGACACAGATGCAGCTTCCAGCATCAGTTGCTGGGTGATGTTTCAGCAATCCTGAATTTCCAGCCTTATTTGATGTCTCAGATCTCAGCATCCATCTCTCACTAGTGCTCCAGTGCCTGTGGGTACCAAGAGAGAGTTAATTTACTCAATGACTTAAACAGTGACAGGGAGTAATTTAGGAAGCGACTGCAAACAGGGAGACCGTGGTCTCACATTGCCACGTGACAAATGACCAGTGTAGGACAAAGTGGTGGTGCCAGCTCACATGCAACAAATGCCCATGGTCCAGCCATGAACCGTAGGCCAGGCCCTCGACGCTGGGTTGATGAAGCAGAATGAGAGCGTGGGGCCGAAAACATGCCATCCCTCTCCTCCATTCACACCTCTGCAGGCTGGGGGCTCCTGTGGTAATCTTAAAAGCCTTGATGGAGCAAAAAAGACTCACTTCTGTGAAGGTGGAAGTCATGTATCTCCTTTGGATTGCATGGGGAAACTTGCCCTTTACAGCTCCTCCTTGGTGAAAAAGGGCATACAGCCACATTTTGGAACTGGTGTTAGTCGCTGCGACACGAGACCCTCTTTGGCTTGTCCTCCACAGAGGAATCCACCCCAGTAAATTTTGTGTTTATAGAAACCAGAAATTATATAAAATATGTATTATAAACTGTATCTTTAATATAATTTAATACAATTATAAATTAAATTATATAAATTATATATTGATCCATGCAGGGGTGGTGGAAGGGGATTCCCCCAAGATGCTGTCCGTATCTGCGGGCCCAAGATGTCCTGGGGTGCCTAGTCTGCATATAAAATAGGGATACCTTGAACAGCAAATGCTGTTCTCCCAACAGACAGGCCCCAGAGGATGTGTATAGGTTTCTGATCACAGGAGGGAAAAGCAGCATTGCAGACTGCCTGGTCCAAGAGCAGGGAGCCCCAGCACTGACAGCTGACTATTACAACCAATATGGGGAAGGGGCACATTTTTAGCATCAAAAGAGGCTGATGGGTTTCAGTTTTGGTGGTTCTAGCTGATTTCCAGCCCCTTCGAGGCAAGAAGAAGCCTCTCCTGATACATCTTTTAGGAGACTATTTTTTCTCAAGGTTCTTGCAGGTTTGTTCTAAATCTTGTTTGATTTGGATGCATGAAAAACTGAGTGATAACTGTACTGAGGAAATCCTGCTTTGTGATTTCTTCTCATCAAGTTTAATCACCTTGATTTAAGCACTCATAAGGTTGTAGGAAGCGGGGGTGTACATGTGTGATTCAGGGTTTTTCTGGGCACACCAGAGAATAGATCTATTTAGCAGAGAGTACTGTGCGGAAAAAATTGCAAGGCAATGGAAAAACATGTCCATCTTTTTCAAATTAATTTCAAGCATTTTTCAAGTCAAAATGTCTACCTTTTCTTGAGGAGAGAAAAAAAAAGGGGGGGAAAAAACCCCCTCCCTTTTGAAAAATGGCAATCATCATAAATGCAAGTTTTCACATTTAAAAAAATAGAGGGAAGTAGATATTTTCTATGAAAAATGCTAAAAAGGCAATTTCTATTTGTCCTGGTTTTGACAAAAATAGGACTAATTCTACTTTCAGTAGATTTTCCTTCAGTGAAGTTTCTTCCAAGTAACTGCACTTTCTGAAGCTGGCTACACATTTTTCAGACAGTGTCTGCTTTCAGAATTGATAACACTTGATGTTCACAGGTGTTACTAAAGTAATGGTAGGATTGGTATGCAGAAAGACACATGTTTATATTTATCCCTGTGGAACCAAAGTCACTGTTGGCTCTCTTATGTGCCACAAGTGAAAATATGTAAAAGGGTCGCACTGTGCGAAAGTGTGAATGGGACAAGTGACCAAAAACTGACCGACGAGGTATTCCATCCCATACACACAAAGCCAAGGGATCAAGGGGGTCAGCCCTTCTTCCTTCATGGCCAGCATCCCTTTGGGACCCTGCTCATTCTCCTGTCTCCGATCCCAAACTGTGCATTCCTGAATCCAGTTCCCGTCTGCTGCTGAATCCAGTCTGGGACATCCGAGTGCCCGCCCTGCTGCAGCACGCAATTCTGCCATCATCATTGGGAAGCTCAATATTGGTTTTGTATATTTTTATTTCTATTATTACCATTAATATTATTATACTCTTTTCATTGTTATTATTAAAGTTGTTTTAATTTTCCAACCAAAATTTCCAAATAAGTTTCTCTCCCTTTTCGCCTCTCCTTCCCCTTCTGGGGAAGGAAAGGGTTAATAGAGAGCATCTGCCATCTGCTTTAAGTGGCCCAGCCTTAAATGGTGACACCATTAAAGTTTTTACAAATATTTCAACTGGTCTTTTATAAAAATAATGAACAGGGTATGTTTATTGGTCACTAATGATACCATCCGATTAGTACTTGTGAAGTATTAACCAGGAAACAAAATCATTAAATGAATCACTTGTTTCTTATAGTAGGCACACTTTAGATGCAAATTCCTCAACATACAAACATCTTGAATACTAGCCACCTAATGATAGCTTTTATTTATTCTGAAAAATGTTATAAGGTAAAGTCACATACACCTGGGTTCATATAAGGTGTGGGTCAAGCAGCCCAGCTCATGCATCCTCCTTCCAGCTGTGTACCTGAATCACTACCTAGCTCCAGATGCTTTCTGACCTCCCTCCTTCCCCATAAACCTTACAGTGGGGGCTGCTGCAGAATCCTTCCTGTGGTGCAGGAGGGATGCTGGGGCTCTATGTTGCCGCTCACACAATGGAGGATGTGTGACTCTCTTCTTCATGCTTTCTTTGCCTCAGTCTTTAATAGC
>NW_009615411.1:0-6306 GCF_000690535.1 Cariama cristata
TGGACCTTAGCCTTCCTTGTCGCATCCCTTCATACTGTGATAACATTCCTATATTTCCTTTTGTCAGAAAGACAAAAAGTGAAATTTTGTTTTAAAAAGAAGTCTAAACAGTGGCAATGCAGTGTCCCTCGTGTAGTTTCTTTCTTGATTTATGCATCAAAGATGGAACAACACTTCACACATAAATTATATTCTGAGGAACACAGAATCAATCCTGGAATGTAATAATATAACCAATCATTAGAAAAGACTTCCCACCCCTTATAATTTTTTTTTACTTGTATGAATTTATCAGAGTGTGTTTTCATTTTATGCATTTGATGATACACTTTCAGCAACCTGATACCTGTCATGTCTGATACCTACGCAATTTTGAAGATTTGGTGTTTATGAAAGTAAAAACTAGGTAGTCTATTGGACTGTTTTGTGGCAACACAGGCCAGCACAGAAGGCAACCTCTGGTTCTTCTAACAATGTGAACACAATGAGATTAAGTACCATATTTTTTATACATGCACTAAAAACTTAAGTGTAGTAGAATGAGCACTATAAGTCTGAACATACCCAACTGATATGTTGAAAGTGGTCACTTTTCAAAACAAATGACACTCAAGAATTTGTAAATTTTCATTTTCCTAGTTTAAACTTTTGTTGCATTTATTAGTCAAACAAGGGACTCTTGTTAATTACTATGATATATATAGATTGGCACCAGCCACGTATGCATGTTCCCCAGCTTCTCATAGACATTTATTGTTATATGGCTACTAATTGCACAGCTGTCTCCCTCTTTTATGGTCTGAGCCATATTGTTTGTGTTATTTATATCGAGTAAACATCTTGCCTTGTTCAAAGGGAAACAATGAACTCTTTTGTGCTAAGATACCACATCTTCAAAGCTCTGTGTTTGCATATGGAAATTATCCAAAGTAGGACTCTGGTGATTACAGCCAACTCCAGTAGTACGTTAAGGCGCCTAACCAAAACTTAAATAAAACTGAAGCACATCAGCCTTAAATTGTGACCTTAACCAAACATGCATGTCACAAGTGCACATATACATCTCTTCTGTCTTCTCTTCCTATACAGCCTGCTCTCACACTACATCTGTCCTTTTTTTACACAAAGTATTGCAAGTACTTGGAGTCCTGGTTCTTTGCAGGCGTAAAACTTCCCCACCTTGAACAAGTCCACACATTTCTCCTACAGAAGCCCTATTTGGATCCTGGAAGGAGGCATGATTCTGCTGAAGTTCTCAGGTGCATTTAACAAGTGCTTTTAAAAACATTTTAGAGCTGTAAAATTGGCCTGGTTGCAATCACAGCAGTGGCTGATTAAAATTGAAAGGAAGATTGTATGTATCTTTTAATTGCTTAGGAGTAAAAGTCCTTTCCATGAGAAACCTGAATTCAGTGTCTGTCTTGGCCTGAATGTTTCCTGATTAGTAGGAAAGTTCTTCACTTGAATCTGTCTTGAAAATGGATGGCTTTATCTGATGAAAGTAACTTAAATCAGTTTTAAAACTATCAACAGTATAAAATAAGATTTTTGTTTTGAAAAACTGAGATCAGCAGCAAAAAATAAAAAATAAAGTTACTTCATATATTACAGTTGACAAATAGATTTTGCAAAAGGATTTTCTTTCCTTCTAAGGTCTTTGCATGAGGTACTAAAAGATGAAAATGAATCATTGCTTTTTCTTGGCTTTGTTATCAAACTGAAATTGTCCCAAAATACTACTTGAGAATAATCAGTAGTACCTGTGTAATCCAAACGTATCGATTGACACCTAAAATCCTGTGTGATCAACATGATAGTGATATTGAGCCTATATAAAACCTTGAAAAACATCATAACTTCTACTTCAATAAAATAGCAGTGAAGCATTAATTTCATTTGATTTCTGTTTCTTTTATCATAGATTTTAGTATGTTAAGACTCTTGTAAGAAAATTTTTAAAATCTACAATTGCAATAATCACTTTTATTAGTATAGTGACAAAGCAGCAGTAGTTCAGTCTGCATCATTTGGAGCTAGTTAAACGCTAAATTTTACCTAGTATGATCACTTGCCCTTTAATCAGGAGTCTTCTCTTCTTTAAATAGATCTGACTAAATTCCTTAATTCTACTGCCAAGAAAACTCAGTCTAAACATTCTTTTTCTTTTCTTGAAAATCTAGTGATTTTATTTTTCAAAATCCATTTACTTTATTGACTTTACAAAAAAATTACAAGATGTCCTCATTAATAATGTTGTAATTTCATGCAAATGACAGAAAATAGCGTACTCATAACGATTCATATTATAGAAGAGCAAGTGGGGTACCATATGTTTCCTTCAATATCATGGGGTTCTTTATTCCTTTTCCCTTGCTTAGCTTATAAAAAAGTCTATTTAGTGTCTTTCTTCTTCCCATAGCAAAACAAATGATGTAGCATACAGCAGCCTCCCCTGTCATAGCCATCACCAGCTGATAGCCATTCCTAACTGATATTGACTTTGATCCTCTGTCACTAAGCAGCTCGTGCCATATGAGTGGTACCTGGCAAGATTCACTGTGGAAGTATCTTCTCTGATTTGTTTCTGTCCATGTTCTTCCTCTGCCATGAATATTTCTCCTGCCCTGTACAACAAAAATATACCTAGTATATCTTCTCCTAACTCCCTATTTGCTCACTTAGGAGAAAACTTTCTGGTTCACCAGCTGAAACACTCATCAAGTCTTTTCCACATAGGACATCAACAATGTTTTTGCCATCGTGCTTTTGAGAATCCTATTCCACACAGATTTAGAGAATATATTGGCCCCTTCACACTTTTTAATGTCAATTTTTATATGCTCCCATTTGACACCAGCAGCCACTTTTATTTCACTGAAATCTTCTGTCAGATGCTTCCAAAACTTAACCTCATATATACTCCTTGTAGTGAAAAACTTTTTCCTGGAAACTGTCTGTTTATGATTTTGCAGTTGTTCAGCATAAGTAATCATTCAGGAAATAATTTGTCTAAGAAATGCAGTTAGTGAATTGATTTAAAATTGCTCACTTACTGTTTTTCTAAGTAGCTGGCCGTCTAAAGCACCTGACAATTTCTCTTTAAGTGAATGACAGAACACTTACATTTGACTCAGTTAAATGTAGAAACAAAATGAATTTCATTTCATGGTAGAAGTTTCTAATCATGCTTTATCTTTTCCAAAGCACATATTTGTTGTTGGAGAGATTGGAAGAGGAAGGATCCAAGTGAATCCCTATGACATCATGCAACATACTGGAACAAATGTTTAATCTGGAATGATCGCGAATTTTATACTTTCACAACTTTTCATTCCCAAAGGATACTGGGCTGACTGCAGGTAAACTAGGATAGTTCAGTGAATCACTTTTGACATATGCATTTCTTCACTTAGACTTGAATTCATGAAAAGTCTAATCTACTGAAAAAATTATTCCTATTGCAGAGTATAGACATAAATCACAGGCTATTGTGACTGTTCCTTGTTTTGAGATTGGTCTAACAGTATTTCTGAAAGTAAAGGAACCAAAATCAGTACTGGACTCTAGCAGTTCACTCAGAATAAGTGCATTTGTCAGCCAAAAAAATGTATGAAACTATAGGATCATATCTAAATTCTGGTAATACTCAGACTGAATAGCATACTGCTGCTATATTTGCATGTAAGGTAAGCTAGAATATTGTCTTTGTATAAGAAAAAATAGCTATAAAGTTAATGTCATTTGGAAAATGAACAACAATTTAAAGGACCATTTCGAAGAGTACCTGCATGGGTAAAGAAATGCAGTGACCTTTGCATATGTATTTTGCTGCACCAGAACAATTAATTGCTGAATTTCCGTTCCCATTAATCTCCAGACACCATTCAAATATGATAATGATGAGCCTGAATAAACACCCTGGAGCTGTAAATCATCTTAAAATTCCTGAATCAGTTGAATTACACAATAAAGTATTAAATCTCCTATTTCAATTCCCTGCTACTTTTTATGAACATTTGCTTAAATATCTTCAGTAGCAATCAATTAAACAGCACTTTTACTTTTGTAATGGTTGAGGACTGACATGAATTAGGTAGATCTGAAAAATCAGATACAAAAAAATCAAGTATTTTTACGCTTAGTATTATCTTTAACAGGAATTAGAGCTATTCTAAAGAACTTGACAAATGACAGATGCAACAGGATACAGAGCACATCATTGTGTTGACTACGCAAATCAACATGGGAACTGAAATTGTAAATGTCTTCAATATATATTTTCTCTTCTATTTTCATTACTTTTTCAAGTCTGTATAACAAAGCTAGTACGGCAAGATTAATTCCTGATATAATTTGTAACAGAGATATCAGGAAAACTGCTTCAGACTATCTCAGTAGCCCAAATCCCTAACCTGTAAATGCTTGAAACGAAGTTCCTGACAACACACACACAAAGATGTGTAAGAGTACTCAATGAGTGAAAAACATTTCAACAGGCCCAGTAGCTGTGTCTGCTGCAGACCAGAAAACCCCTTTGAGAGCCTGCTGACTTCTCAATAAAAATCCCAACAGGAACTCAATTAATTTTGAAATTTGAAACTCGGGTCTGAAGTGTTTGCCCAGATTTCAAAGGTGTTTTCTTGTTCTTCTGTCATTTGGTCATGAATTTTTATACTTTCACAGCCCCCAAAGGACACTACACTGACTGAAGGTAAACTAGGATACCTCAGTGAAATATTTTTGATGTACACACTCCATACTGAACAAGTAAATGTATTGATTTTCTATAAACTTCTAGACACAACATTCACTCCTTTTCTTGCACATTGTTTCTCATGTGCTGACTCAAGCCAAAATGCAATAAAAGAGACCTTGTGCAGGCAAAAGAATCTGTCATTTGGAATATCAAAATCACATTATTTAAAGTCAAATTCTGCTCTGGATCTCAGTGCCTGACTGCCTTAAAGGAAGGCTAACCCTTATGCCAGTGGAGACTGTAGCCAGAAGGGTATGTTTCTACACTGAAAAAAATACCAACGAGTTCACATTCCTCAACAACATGTCTTGGTGAGAGGAAAGGATTTGCTAAGAGTGAGACAAATTGATAATTTCTGCTATCTTATTGGTTTTGTTTTGTTTTAACTGAAGAAAAACATTTATTACTGCTCCTAACTACTTAGCATGAAACCTAGTGCTAAACTGATAGCATTTGTATCATTTATCTCAACCTCACCAATACCTCTAGAACCAGAAAAAAGAAAATAATGAGGAATATATCTCAATAGCTAGTTTATATAGGATTCAACTAGTTTCAGGCAAAGTTGTTGGTATTTCTAACTTATATTCTTCCTCTTCCACTTCTGTTAACTCATCCTATTATAGGATTTAGCCAATTGCACTCATAAGGCACAAGAAGTAACTGTAGAAACATACTCCCAGGTCCCAACTCCCTCCTAGCTACACACACACAAAATATTGAAGAAGGGGTCTGTCTGTGCCAGGATACCACTTTATTAAAATGTTAATATCCAGTTTTTAACCTGAGGGTTAGAAAAAGAAAATACCTGCTACTCTACTGGTGAGTAGAGAATGGCAGATTTCCCAATAAATTTAGTAATAACCACAAGAAATCTAGGGGAATAATGCAGACACAGATCTTTGATTTAAACATTTATTACCCTGTAAGAACATTAGAGGTAATAAATCTGTCTTGGTTTTTTCTTCTTTTTTTTTTGGCTTAAAATACGAATTTTCTTGATTTAAAATTACAAGAAAACTAAACTTTTGAAAATATTATAACTCAGAGTTCAAGCAGCCAAATTAGCTTTCACCCTACAGGGAAATCTTATCCTTTCTTTCCTGGAAAGATGCAAATGCGCACCACAAGGCATTGCTTGTACGTTTTGTTTCACCCAAACATTGCTCTGATACAGTTGATTAAGAACCTAGCAGTGCACAGAAATGCTTGAAGCGATTCTTTTCTGCAGTCTTCTGTCTAGTATGCAGTAAGTCACCTTCATCTAGGTTATCCTTCAAGACCAACTCAAAAAGACACACAAATGGAATTCTGGAGAAAATGGAAACTATTCAACTCTAATACTCATTGAGCCAGAAACCTGCCAGTGTTACTTTCAGAAATGATTGTAAGTGTGCTATGGATTTTTCTCACTGTTGTCAGGTCTAATCTGAGAGACTCCTCTTGAAAAAAACATTTCCAAACTTTAATATATGTGTCGTGGGTTGACCCTGGCTGGATGTCAGGCGCCCACCAAAGCCCCTCTATCACTCCTGTCCTCAGTTGGACAG
>NW_009615412.1:0-4829 GCF_000690535.1 Cariama cristata
TATTAAAAATTTTTATTAGACACCTCTCACATTATTTGAAGTATTTAATAATTCTGTATCCTGTGTTATCACAACAGTCAGAATCCTGTCAGAAATCCAGTATTTTCCATATCCTTACCCATTAAAGTAACCAGCCAAATAGCATTTTGAATGATTTACATGCTCATACTCTGTAACCATGCAGTAATTCATGAAAATGCCATTCACATGTTGTCACACTTCAG
The DNA here is from genome assembly GCF_000690535.1 of Cariama cristata. NCBI lineage: Eukaryota > Metazoa > Chordata > Aves > Cariamiformes > Cariamidae > Cariama > Cariama cristata. The sequence goes on from NW_009615412.1 coordinate 225, forward strand.
AAAGACTAAGAGTGCTTAAGTCTTAACCACTGTACTTGTTCAAAACAGTTTTTGAAGAAGTTGTTGCTTGCTGAATACATTAAATCACTAAACTTATAAAATGAGGAATGCTTTGCTAGTTATATCTACAAGACATCCAGATTTTTACTGATTTATCTTCAAGCAAGTGGTAAGCAGCATGCCAGCAGAATGTCAGTGGAAACAAAAAGGCAATTACTAATACCAATATAGGCCAAACTTCTTAATTAGAAACCAATGACCCTGATTCAAGAGCACTAGAGAACCTTGAATTTGCCTACATTGGCCAAAAAAGGCCTGGGGTGGGGTGGCCAGTGAGGGTAAAGGATAGGCAAAATTGCCACCAACACAGCTACAGCAATAGAAGCTTCAGTGACAAGGTGTGTAGATCAGAACATCACCTAGACCAGAGCTTCCACTCTTGTCCTTAGTGGTAGGAGATATGGCCGGGACAAGCTGCAGATAGTTCACTTGCTAAAACCTCTCCAGAATTTGTCCCAGTTTCCCCAAACTTAACTGCAGTAAATCAGCGCTTCACAGAATAAAACTACAGTTAACATGCTGAAAAACAAAGCAATCAGTCAATCTGGAAAAAAAAATTCATGGGTAGCTATCTACACAGATGATAGAAGCGGAATCAAGACACAAACAAGAGCGTGCTAAAATTCAGCTGCAGACTGTGAAATTGAGAAGTTCACCCTCACTCTACCAAGTAGAACTCTAAATGCCAGCAACCTAAACCCCATCGACCTCTCCAAAGTGCCACATTTTCTCTCTCTCTGTAATAAGCGTTGGGTTTTGAATGCTGCCCAAAGGAGGAAATCCATGGCAAGAACTCTGGCTTCATATCGGAGAGGAGGTTTGGCTGTTCTTTTGACACACATAAAATGACAATGACCAGAATTTTTGGAATTTTTGTTACACGGATATGAAGTCACTACCATAGTGCTGCTACCTGAAAGCAGAAAGGCTCTCTTTGGATACAGAAATTCAAAGCTGACACTTCAAAAACATTCCCAAACTAAAAGAATATCCTAAAGTGAATACAGGCAACAGAAGAAGGCCTAAAGCAACAAAAGCCTTGCCTAAGCTTAAAAATAGAAAAAGGAATTACCTCAGATTTTTGTGATTACAAAGAGCTTACCACTGACTTCTAATTGAAGAAAGGACATAAAGAAGCTGCAACAAACTTACTCCACCAGCTCAACAGCAAACCTGCTCAGTTCAGAACAAGACACTGAAACTCACTTCCACCTAGATTGTCCATAAGGGAGGGAGATAGGTATGTAACCTCTGTTAATTATTCAACTCCTATCAAAAAAACCAAAACAAAAAAACAAAGGGGGAGGGGAAGAAGAGTGAATCTCCAAACCACTTCTTTCTCACTGCCACTTAAATTATTTCACTGAAAATATTTGTGAATCAAAGCCACAGATAAACACAGTGGTACTTAATACTGGTATAGCTACGTCAGTTTGAGGATGTGATTCACATTTTCTGATGGATCTCATTTTACTGTCAGAAACCAAAAGTTTTCTAATAGGTTGAGATTAATGACTGAATTTTTACGATTTCAACAAATGCTATCCATGTTTAGCTATCCCTTCTTATCTTCAACAAAGTATCACATGCTCTTTTACAAACAGACTGGAGATCTTTCTACCAGGTTGAGCATTTATTCACATGATACCACAAACCGACTCAAGGAAACACTTACTCTCAGTGTATGACTGATGTGAAATGTAATGTGACAGGATGTGGGAAAGGCCAATAACTGTAGATAGAGTTTTCCAGATCTCATTGGGTTTTTTTATTTTATTTTTAAATGAAAGTTAAAACCTTATAAAATGATTACTTCTAATCTTAGAGCTTTTGTTTATATGTAACAGAAAAACTCTTTACATACTCCACCATTTTTCCTTTCTGAGAGTATGTTGTTGGCAAATTAACTGCATGCTTCTCAGTTAATCAGGGTAGGATTTTGCAAGGGTATTTCTATCTTAAGTCGCTAAAGTTCTTCCAAATGGCTTTGACAAACATTTGTTTACAAAATAAACAATTTGCTGGGCACTCATTTCCTACTACAGATCTCTGCACCACAAATAGGAAGAGGCAGCATCAGCTTGTCCGAGTATAAACAGATTTCATTCCGAAAATGCGAAGGAAAACCCAGTTGTTCTTCTTTAGTGGAGATAGCATGCATGACATCTCCCTCTTCTGCAGAGGGCAGAGCTTTGACTGGTACTATATAGATTCTTCCACAAGACCATTCAGTAAGGTTACGAAGTAATTCTAAAATCTCCATCTACAGTCAACACGTACAAAATACTGCTTGGCGCTGTGCAGGATGAATTTTCAGCATTTACGTTATGTGTCATTATTTCCAAACATTCTCAGTTCTACCATAAAAACTTGTTCTGGATTAAATGCTGGCAAGCAGTCTTCAAAAAAGAAAATTCCCATAAACCTGTTAGCTGGCAGGCTTTACATACTGGAGCTACAGAATCCAGGAAAAATTTCTGGTAAGTAAAAGCAGGAAGAAAAAAAAAATACAGAAGCCTATAAGCAGTGCCTTAAAGAACATCATCAGAAAGAAAAATTAAGAACCGACTGATTTGTTTGAATATTTCTAAAACTATCATAGCACCAAACTCCATTTTTTTGCTAAAATAAATCATTGTATATTTTTAAGCTTTCATTTAACATTTACAACTCATTGCACTTCCCTCCTTTATTCATTTGAGATTAATGGATAAAAAGGCATTACAGCAGTGTACTTTGGGAGGAAGACTGGAAAGTTTGTAAGAATGTTTGGGCAGTGGAAATATGAGAACAGTCAAAGAAAGATGCTTAGAAATAAGACAGAGATTCCAACAGTTCAGACAATGATGTCAGATCCTTCTTACTTTCCCAGAATAAGCTGCTTCAGATTCTCCCCTATCCTCCTCACTATTGATAATCAGCTCTGAAGGAGTGCTTATAAAATGTTTTTCATACCTTCTAGATTTTCATCTTGCTTTTATAGAAAACCGAACAAGCATTGCCTGGCCAGTAGAGACTATCTCAGCGATAACTATGGAGAAGGGGGGAATACATGCCCTACGCTGCAGAAGAACGATCAAAACAAAACCCCAAAGTTACCTAGATTGCAAAATCCTCTGATCCCTGTACATATCACTTGGAAGAAAACCAGACCCCTCTCCTCACCCCCAAAAAAACCCAACCAATCAACCAACAAAAAACAACAGAGAAGCATGAAGAAGCTGGAGGAATAAAGACACATCTGACCCAGTTCCACCAGTTCATTTCCACAACAAATGTCCTGATAGCCTGCCATGCAAACATCAAAGTAAATAGATCTAATTCTGAGGAAGGTCAGCATATAATACATTAAGAACATTACTGCTACTGGCCCAACAAAGTCACAAATAAACTCTGACTTAGTTTAAAGGAGAAAAATAATAAAATAAATCCTATTTCATGTCTCTAGCTGTCACTGTTGCCTTAAGATCTCAGCTCCAAGTCCTGCAATGTCTAAGGCATTACTCAACTGTAGATAAGCAGACCAGAACAGCAACTGCAAATACAGCCAGTGACCCCTCTTTAAAGTGCCATATGAAAAGACCTGGGAAGCCCTTCTTCCCTTAAACTCTGCAGCAAAAACAGTCTCCATGCCTATGTAAGTACAAGGGAGTAAGATGCACTAACCTAGGTAAAATAGGATACCTAATATTTAAACACAAAGCTACACTTAGAAGAATCTGTAGTTTCAGGGTGAAGTCAAGGGAAGAGAAATCAGATACTGGCAGAATGGCACACAAGGAAAAAAAAAAAGAAAAGAAAAAAAAAGAGACGGAAGGACCAGCTGAAGGGCCAGGTTCTTTTTAAGTCCTGAAATTTAAAAGAACGCACAAAAACAGAATCCAAAAAGCTAAAAGCAGAAGAAGCCTTGTTTAAGGACAGGGTCATACATTGCAAAACCGCTTACGGTAACAGGAGGAAGGAATCTCCTCTCTCCCATAAAGGAAGAAAAAAAAAACCAACACACCCAAAACCCAAGCATTGTCTTCAAGAGCATCTGCCACCAATAAAAACAGATAGGGAAAGACCACTTTAGCTTCCAAATGTTAAAAACCACAACAGTTAAGGTGCCTTAGAAACTGTTACAATTCTCCAAAGTTCCTAAGCATGATCTATGAGAAAGGCTTTTAGAAAAGAAGCAGTAGCACACTGAAGTTTAAGATTCAGCAAAACAGGACCTTCTCCAAGTAGTGAGTACTTTAAAAACTGAATGAGGTAAAAATAGCTCAAGGAGGGTGCCAAGGATGGAATTAGTGAGGCTGCTTTGTAGTGTGGGTGGAAGGAGAGGATCAAAATTGCACGCAAGGGAAAGCAAAAGACCATGAATCAGAGACCAGCAGAGGATACAGAAAAGTTTCTGTCTGGAGACTTCATAAAGTAGATGGAGAAAGCAGCAATTCTTAAGAATGAAAGTTTGGGAACCTAGGGACAATTTTGAACACATACAGGTACCTGATTTTTGAGGAATTAAAGTTTCCGAATAAAAAAAAAAAAAAAAAAAAAAAA
>NW_009615412.1:4873-12072 GCF_000690535.1 Cariama cristata
TCCTTCCATGCAAATAGTTTCTATGCTCTCAAAGCCAGAATGGTTTCATATTTAATTCTGCACAGCATGCATTTTTAATGAAAAGAACAAAAGGTTTAAGTCCATAGCTACTAGTGAAGAAAGATGTACTTAAGTTTTGCCTGAAGGGGCTACAACCCAGCATGATGAGTTATAAACATTTGTTTTCTCAACTGTGTTACTAACAGACATTTTGGCTCCTCTATTTTTTTTTTTTACTAGATACAGAGACAAAACATTGTTCCTCACAAGTAAAAAATGCTTTCAACATTGCTGTCACAAGAACAGTTAGACAATAGATACCTCAGTAGATTCTCTTCTACCTGCAGTATTAAGTCCAGTTGTTTTCTCAGTCTAGTTTGACAGTACAGAAGGACTCTACTAGGTTTTACAAAAGTCAAGAGCAATACAATAATACTTAAACACATGGTAAAATAGTAAATGACAAAACCCAAACTTGACACATTGTATTCTTCCCTATTGCCCTTCTAATTACCTTGATACCTACACATAAGAAGTATTTGGGCAATAGTAAAACAAAGTTTCCACTGCTACCCTACTGATGGTCCCATACGTCTGAACATTCTTATTTAACCCACTTTATTCAGCAAAGCTCCCAGCACATCAAACTGGGAAAAAAAAAAAAAAACAAAACAGTCAAATTGGATGCAATATATAATAAAAAAACCAATTCATTTTGCAAAAAGAATAGAAAAAAGCACCTCCAGGTAAATGTGTCAATAATGTGTTCGTATTACAGGGACAACTGAAATAGATCCTTATGTCTTTCCCACAGCAAAACATTTAAAAGTTACCTGCTAAAAACCCATGTACAGAGCCTTAGTCTTTGGCAGAAAATCCAAAAAGGGAAAACTAATTCACAACAGAAAACCAAGGCCCTTGAAACGGATAAGATTTTTAAAACAGTAAATCAATATTCAGGAACATTAAATTGAAAAAGGATTTGATTTCAAAGAAAAATATCCACATTTCTAATGCTATTATTTTGAAATCGAGTGCTGCTGTTTGGTTTTTTTTTTTGTTAAGACAGTATCACTTTGTAGAAGAGATACAGGGCAAAGAACAAAATACTACTGTTGCTATTTGAGAAAAATTCAAGCTCACAATGTTTCTTGTTTAGCATAGAGCAATTGTTTGCATTGTTTGGGGAGAAGGAGCATTGTTTGCATTGTTTGTCTATTTTTAAATAAGATTGATCTATGTTTTCCAAACCAAGTAGCTGTATTTCCAGAACAGAAATAAAATTCAAATAAATGTACAGAAAGGATTTTTAAAATACAGTTAAGAAAGTACAGCTCAAAAACTATTTCTTGCACGAAAACCTCTGTAGAACTAAAGCTTCCAACAAAACCAGTGCTTTCTCACAGAAGAAAGCTTACGCCTAGCTAAAAATACTCATGTGCTTTATTTTCTTTAACTGAAAATAGCAATCCTGACAACCCCAGTCTTGCAGCACAGTAGACATATATGCAGGCTCCCCAGGGGGACATTTCATAGATAGATTAGGGACCCATTCTTTAACCACCTACAGCACTTTGATCATTGACAGCCACCAAAAGATACACATAAATGTACATGCCCCTTCTGAACTGGATAACCTCCTAGCAAATAAAAAACAAATCCAGGAACTCTCAATTCTGTAAAGATTCCCACGGTATTCCACTTCTGGTGCATAAAAAAGTGTTTCTTAAACTATGAAAAAAATGCACTTATATCCACTAGTGCATCACCATGCAGATTTTATCTCAGAACGCATCCACTGGAACTCCAGTTAGTAAATGTTTACATTCATACAAAGAGTCGCATTTTTAATTGTGGGACCTTACCTTAAGAGAGAATTTGGGTGAAACCTCAAGTTTTTAATTGCTTATTACAACTCAAAACAGCAAGGGTGGTTTTTGCCCTTGCACTCTCCATTGTCACATGCTGCACAGTCAGAGTTTCCTCTTCACTGTGCTAACTCTGGGCATGGCCACAGAACTCTACAGGAGTCTAGGAGCCAACATCTCAGCTTCTTGACATCCTCTAATGCCCAGACATCAACTCTCTGAGTTTGAGAGAGTATCTAGTGACAGCAAATACTCACAATAAAGAGCAACACTTTCTCAAACAGCAGGCAGATACATGAACTTAAGTCAGAGTACCAGGTCAGCTGTTGGGGAAACAAAGTGAGAGTCAGTGAAAAGAAAAGAAAGCGCACAATCAGACCTGTTTTAACTTGCAAGCAGCCTTAAAAGAGAACACCTGGCATTCCTTGTATCTACTACATTAACAGAGCAACTCATCATATTGACCTGTTAATTTCTAGAGACAGAAAATATTTAGTTGAGCGGGCTAACATTGTTACAACTCCAGTGGCTGGATGGATAATTTAGCATCTGCTACTCGCCAGCACACATAAAACTACAACAGTGGCAGCTCAAAACAACAGCAGTCAAGCTAGAAAAACCTGTACGCTTAGAAACTTCCGTCCAAGCTACAGTCAAGAAAGTAGTGGACTTCATAAAGGGAGACCTATTTAAATCTTGCCAGATTACAGGAGAAACCAGGTATTTGTGACTTTAAAATATTCCTAGTGGGTTAATTTATCTGTCAGATGACAGGAATCCTGTAAAGATCTTCAGTTCCCTCTGGAATCTTAAGCTTTCGGTCCCCTTTCTTCTTCCACCCAACACAGATGCGCCTACTTAACATAAACAGCGATCTTGAGGTTTACATAAACACTGTCATCACCTTTAAAGTTCACAAAAAAATATCCAGTAACAATAGAAAGAAAAGAACCTATCCTAAGATAACACTGAAACCCACCTTCAGTCTCAAGCACTTTTTCCCCCCTCACATGCTTTTGACACCTCACTATCTCTCTCTCACTTTTCCTTTTCACACGATACCATCACATTTGGATAAAGCTTTGAAATAACACTGCTGATTTCTCTATTTGTGTATTACCCTCCCACACATTTTTTCCCCCTAGTATCCACATTCCTCAACCCCCTAATGTTTCCTTGATCTTATTCCCACAGCAACACACTTCAACAGTGAACACGACCACCAACTACTCCATAGGCACCCAGCTACGACTTCAGACTTGATAAAATTTGAGTAATCAAACCAGCTTTTAAATACAACGTTCAGTTCATGGCACCACTGTGTCATGCAACTATTTGACCTTGCCTTGGTTAAGGCAGATACATTAAAAAGAATAACATAATCACCACAAGAAATATTACGTCTATATTCAGAACCCAGTTGGCAAATTACCCCCTGGAATGATTAGCATTCAAGTGGCTCCTTATGGGCATCCACCCACAAAGCAGCTACCTCCCTGTTTCAAACATCCAGCAAACTCTACAGTCACAAATTCTCAAAGTTCTTTCCATTTTGTTTTTCCTTAATTAGCTGATCTTCAACAGGGTCATGGGAGTGAGAAAAAAAAATGATCTATTTATCTTGAAGTCCTCAGTCTAAGAGATAAATCACATCTAAGACTGGACTACTTGTGAGACGCATGCCAGCCTAACTTCTGATCCTAGATAGTGCTATCATTTAGTAGCACAAGCACAAAAGGTTTTGCATGTATTCATAAATGTGTGTATACAATAATGTAGTATACAGAGCAATAGCAACAGCTAATTAATTGCAAGATAAAAATGTACTTTCAGCCCTGACGTACATGTCACCAAACTGAGCAAATTCAGACATGCCGCCCGAGCCTGCTGCTGCAGCTTGGCAATAGAATGCTTGGTTTGAAGCTATTGCTACACTTTCTGTCCCTTCACACACCCCACAACAAGGAGGACTTTCATTTACACTTGAACAAACCTGTGGCTATGTTGTGAACTGACTCAATCACCAACATGGAAGAAAGGAAGAGAGCTCAAATCGGTATTCTAAGCTTGATGCCAGACACTTCCCAACACTGAGCTGCAGCTGATGCCTCTGGAGATCCGTAATCTGATTGAAATGATTTGATAAAAACTCAACAGTTACAAACACAAGAGAAAAACTAAATTTCTTATTCTTTCTGAAAATATCTCTCAGTAAGACAGCCCTAACCATGGGAAAAAGACTTCTCTCCTGTTCTTCTTATTAAACTTTTCAAATACATTCACTAGGCCAAGCAACCAGAGAATGGGAGCATGCAGACGCACATGAGGAATGTTTCTGGCAGTAAGCTAACCAAAGCTCCGTTTGGCTCTGCCCCCTGTCCCGCTCCCCACCCCCCACCGCAATACAACCATCTCTATCTTCAGCCCCTGGAGAGCAGCTGTATCTCCTAAGTGTGTTTTCATTAGACATTCAAAAAGAAAATGACAAAACAAAGGGGTTTTGCTTAGGTAAAGCAGGTCAGAAGCTGTGATTTTGAAAGTAAGCATACAGTTTTAAATATGATTTAAGGGAACAAATGTATAACAATGTAAAATTATCAGAAACTGATTAGAATTGAATTCAAGGTGGACCTCAATGTGCATTCGAATATTTCAAAGGAAGTCAATCTTCCTTGTACCAAAATCCACATTTTCTCCCATATTTTAACAATATATTAACTTACAATACAGTTCTTCATGGTAAAAGCCTGTGTCAACTAGGGAAATCTACTTGGTAATCTAAAAATTTATGTACTCCAGGGTACATAATTGCTATCCAGCAACAGCAGGAAAACTCTGTTCAAGAGGTGGGATACCAACGACAGTCACTTGGGTTGTTTGTTTTTTTTTTTTAAGTATTAAAACACACATTTTCCTATCATCCCATAATGCAGCCAATACCAAAAGCCAATTCAGCCCTGTGACGAACAGGAGCAGACTGTGTCAACTGGCCTGGCAGCAGCACACTGTCTTGAGTGCTGCTCAGACTCAGGGCAAAATAGACGAGCTATAAAATGCCTTAAAAGTAAGTCCAGCCAAGTTTCTTCTGCTACCAGAAGAAACTACGTGTCATGTCCAGCTAGTTACTGGGCACACCTCCTATTCACCATATTCCAAAAAATTCCAGCTAGTTACTGGGCACACCTTCTATTCACCATATTAAAAAAAATACTCCAGCAGAGGCTGTTTTTTAAAACTCTTTACTGATTTACCTTGATTGTACACTGGCATATTTTTCCCCAAATTCAAGCAAACATTTTTACCCACAACTGGTTTTAACAAGCAATTTTTCAATAGGGAAGCATAATCCTTCATGCAAAAGAATTGTCTCCCAGGATATAATTACGAGATCCTTTTCCAAAGCTTGTCCCCATAGAACTGATAACAAAATTCTATGCTGGAGAGCCACCAATGATTAAGATATACAGAAGTTCCAAGACTAAATAAACATCAATGCTTGAAAACTCACAAAACACCTTTAATGCCTCTAGCCTTCTTGGCAGTTAGCATAAATAGACTTTCTAAGCTGTGAAAAGTTATCAGTAATTACACCAAATAACTTCGAACAGTGATTTAAGAACACATTTACTGCTAAACAGTTTTCAGCTACGGATTAACAACTTTCTCCACCTGGCCAGACAAGTTAAGAAGAGATATAATGCAGTATCACATCATTTGGTAATACATTTAAAGAAAATTGCTATTTCAACTGAAATTCTTCCCCGATTGCACAATTTTTCCTGTCGTCCCAAAGAACCGCAGTTCTGCTTACTATTCAAAAGTGTATCTGTGGATCATTTTCAGTAAACTGGGAGCTGCTGTTTTTGCTAGTATATCCAGATTTTTTTCCTCAAATCCAGCTTTTGGATGAGCAAACAAGACCATCTTCAGGAAATAATTAAGACTGCCAATAAAGAACTCTTGTTGTAACAAGAAAGGAATGGTAAATCGATTTCCTAAGTACCAAATTACATGGGAATAGCTGATAAAAGGTCTGGAAATATATCTGCAGGGCTAACACAAATGAGCACTGCTGTTAGCTACATGTTTTTCAAAACCGAGATGTGAATGCTGACAGCTGCCTGAAGTCACATTAAGGGAACAGACTACTTCTCCTGACTTATCTAAGTCAACCAGCAGCCAAAATTCAGTATAACCAACAGCTTTACAACAGGCAACAGGCCTAGAGAAACTGTGAGAACAACCAAAATGTTAATTGTGCCTTTTTGACTGTTTTCACGTTCCTGCCCACAAGTAAAACTGAGGATCTTCAAGACATACTGTTTCGGTCACTTCCTAACATGGTATCAGGCCCTAGTATCCTACACTCAGTCCTCTCAACTGTGCCTACATACCTAAAGTCTTAAAAATGCTGTAATTATCTATACTGTAATTACACCTTCTACACTGATTAACAATATAAACTTCATTTCTCAATGGCCATACATAAACATGGAATTGCCACAAGGCCCTAAGTGAATGAATACCCCTCCTCTATGAGTCTTGCATGTTCACTACAGTCATGACTTCAAACTGATCTGGTTGCTCCCGCAAATACTACAGTAAAACCTGCACCTGTTCATCCTGTATTCACTTAGTCAGAAACCCATTTAGTCCATTTTTGCATATAATATGGAAGCTTCAAGAAAGTCTTGGCGTTAAAAAAATACACTCACCACATATTTTGTCCCTTCTATTTACAGATAACTCCAGCAGTCTTGTCAGTATTTTGAATCCTTCAAGTTCCTACTGAGGTTATTGAGTAAATTAATTTTCTTCACACATACCTGACTACTTAACTCAATAGGAAGTCCTCCTCCTCCTGATCTCTAACTGGGGTAGTTTTAGTTAGGTTTAAAATACAGTCTTTAGGGTTACATTTTCTGACAGATTATAAGCAATTCGTCAGAGGAGCCTAACATTTAAAAACAAACAAACCAATCCATTTACTTCTCCCAACAGAAGCTGCTTGTTTGTTTTAGTTTTGGTTGGTTTTTTTTTTTTTTCCCCTCTTTCAGTATGGGCAGATCCCAAAACACTGAGAAGCGCCCAGCCCTCCCACGCCGCTACAACCACTTTCACACAGAGAACTGAAAGCTGACGTACGCACACCTTAGGGATGGCCAGAGTGGTGAATTTTGCGTTACAGAGATTTCCTAGAGGAGCCGATCCCGACAACGGAGCGATCCCGGACCAGAACTGCAGTAGCGGTTTCTGGCAATCCTGCAGCTCGGCGGAGGCACCCGGACGGCGACGCCGCCGAGCAGGTCGCGGCTCGCCCCTGCGGAAGGG
>NW_009615413.1:0-1706 GCF_000690535.1 Cariama cristata
GGGCGCAGGGCTGCTGCCGAGGAGCCCCCAGCTCCACCTGCCCGGAGCCCACCGCGCTGGGCAGGAGCGCTGGCACCCGGGGCCCTCCGCTTGCCGAAACAACCGGCAGCTTTGCCAGAAGATTAATATTCCTGCCCTGAGTAGCTGTTGTTTAATATTCAGGATATATTGCATTATGGGCATAATGAATATTCAAGAGGGTGAATTAGCATAGCTCAGTTAATTATGCTCCGTGTGCAATCGGGAAGGCACTGGAGCTCGTTAGGCCTGCGCTCAGCTATTCGCGGCGCGTACTCTCGCTTGCGTCCCGGCAACGTTCGGTATCTTTAAGTAATTTGGAGAATCGGTTGCGTGCACTGGGGTGAGCGTCATATGAATTTCTTAGCAGGCTTGAAGTCATGCTCTGAGATGCTGAATATTGCTATTATTATCACATTAAACCTTTAAATAGGCTTACAGGTGTTATTAAGTGATTTTTACCATGACGGCTGACATGCTTTTATAAAAAACCTACTTTGAATGTCGTACCGGTGTAGTTTGATGTACCCTTTTATAGAAATTAATGTAGGATAGCAGCGCATCTGCTGATACAAACCCTCCTGTATTTGGAGTGGCAGTGGATCTTGGGACCTCGAGGCGAGGGACGTGAGGGGGTTACCTGCCCTGTGCTTCCAGCCGGCTGCGGGCTGATCCCTGGAGTGTCCCAGCTCCTGCTTCGGGCTTTCTCCTCCGCAGCGTGCCGGCTCCAGGGAGACCGTCCCTTTGCTGGAAGGCGCGCGTTATCCGCGGCGGAGCCGGCAGGCACCGCCTCGCGATGGGTGCTGTGACCGTGCGCTTGCCCTGAGAGGTCTTTTCCAACCTAAACGATTCTGTGGATGGCTGGTAGATCAGCCCGCCTCGTCTTGATCTGTGTCTATACACAGGTATGTCTGTGATGAGGAAAGCCGAGGTGTGTCCCCAAAAATCTCCTGAGCTAACTTCCAGATGAACAAGTTCTTGCACCGCTAATCTTTTGTCAGAGCTCCTGGCTGGGTGCTCCATGGGAGGCCACATCTGTAGCAGCTGGAGAGCCCTGTCCCTGCGGGATGTCGTGACTGTGTAGTGCTGTACGATGTAAGCATATAGCATCTGTGCTACTGGTGTGTGACGTGTAGCATCTATGTCAGAAGATGGAAGCACCTCTATGGGCCGTGCAGCCGGGCTGGATGACGGTGCCGGGCTAGCACTGAGAGTGGATTCTTGCTAATTAAACTAATGAGGCGGTTGGTCCTCCTGACCTGCCTTTCTTTTGTAGTGGGACTCTGGCCGTATGCAGCAGGGTCAGGGCTGCCTTCAGATGCTTGAAGTGTCCGTGTGAGCCCGGTGACTTGGGGAGCTGGGGACCTGAAGTGCCGGTTTTGCAACGTAGATCAACGTCCTTGTCTTTGCATTTGGAGCAAAAGGAGTCTCGGATGTGAAGAGCGGAGGTATTTCTGATCATCTCTCTCTCTAAGGTGCGGATGAGGCGTCTCTTCTGCTCCTGCCTGTTGCCTGCCTTTTATTTGGTCGGTTTGGAGCGTACTTTGCCTTGATAGGAACCTGCCCAGAAAGTGTTCTGGGGAGGGGTATCTACCACCGTCACCCGCGTGCTGCTCCACGCAGCTCCGGTCGGTGGGTTGTGGCGTGCCACCCCCTCGGCCTTGCGCAAGCTCTGGGGATGGACCCCG
>NW_009615414.1:0-6429 GCF_000690535.1 Cariama cristata
TTGTTTTTTTTTTTTTTCTATTGAAATTGGTTCTGTGCTGAAACAGCTGAGTGAGGTTTAGGGAGATGTGAGGTAGCAGGCATATGTCATCTGGAATCTAGGAAGGTGTTTGCCAAAACCAAGGCTGATGTGGAATGTAACTGCAACAGAAATATTTCTGCAAATTAAAATTCTGTGTGGTGGGATTTCTTAAGTGAATGTTTCAAGTATAGAGATGCACTGTAATGTTCAAATGTGAAAGTAAACTTGACTTGGATTTTCACCTCTCTTTTATTGGGAATGATACGAAGAACAGGATTTAAAGGTTGGGGATTTTGAGCTAGTTTTTTCGTCATACAGCTGTCTAGCTGAATTTAAAAATGAAATGGCATAGGGACATAGTATCTGAGGGCAAGGACACCTAAGGAAGGTGCTAGTGCTATGCAAATTTTATTCAGTTCATAATTGATAGCCTACTGTGAGTCAGTATTAACTTAACATCTCCAAAGAGTGCTAGAAGGTGCCACTAGTGGAGGTCTCTATGGAATAATATCTTCATAAAAGCAAAACAAAAACCCTAATAGTATATGCTAAATATTCGGGCTGCTTGTCATTAAATGTTCTAGCCGTCTGTGCATATATGGATGTGATATTTGGGGTGTCTAGGTAGACTGCTGCCATAGAGAAGAAAGAGTACTTGGCTGTATAGTCTCAGTTAAATGCTTATTGTTAATTTACTATTTAATATAACTAATGTAGAATGATTGTGCAAAGTAGTAGTAGGCATTAGAATAGCACTTACATTGAATGGAACATTTTTGTTTCTACTTTTGGAGGAAAAGATACTATGCTAATGATATTTAAGTATAATTCACCACTGAAAACTTGTACTTAAATAAAATGCTTATTTAGTTTCTTAGTGATTTTTTTTTTCCCTCCTTGATTTTTTTTTTTTTCCCCAGTACCCCAAGTGTGACCATAAAATATGATTCTTTGCCTGCTGCACCAAAGTTCTTAAGTACTTCTTTTGCCATTTGGTCACCTGGCTTCAACTACAATGGTAAGTTATGATTTCGATAATATATTTCCTGATCCTTTTGCTCTAATCTGATAACTGTCTGGCTAATGAGGAGAATGCCGTTAATGTTTTGCATTTTCTTTTAAAAACAAAACAAACAAAACAAAACAAACCCAGAAAATTTGCTTGTCACTCCTGAGTTCTGATATTTCTTTTTTCAGGGATGTCTTCCTTCATAGCTTGTGAGTACTTCTAAACACTTAGTCACTGTAGTCACTGTCCAGTGCATCATAGGGAATTATCCTATAAAGATAATGGTGTGTTTTCAGTCAGGACTGGTGTCAGACAGTTGAGTATGTATAAATCCTGCCTCTGCATAGTATTTTTCTATTCACAGGTGATAATATTGCCATGGATTCTTCCCTAAAGTCAATGACTTGAATATCTGAAATCATGCAGTTATCCACTAGGCTTATGTAGAAGGCATGAGTATTTGACATTTTCATGTAAACACCTAGACACTTGAAAACGTAAGTGTTCTGTAGTAGCAGGTTGTAATGAGTAATAACCTGTCTTTAAGTGCTGCTTTTTTTTTTTCCAAGAGCAGGTAAGAAATTTTGTATTGGAGACACTGTAGGTGAATGGTAAAAGGCCTGAGTTCTTCTGCTGTCTATCTCTTTGTTGTTACTGTAGTAACTGGTACTGCCCTGTATTGCACATGGCTGATATGCCTTCTGTTCCTTGAGGTTCGAGTAAAGGTATTTGCTTTCACGAATAGCTGACAGGGATGGGTTAAACTGAAGTTAAAATGGTTTTTTTTAATAGTGTAGCCTAAGTAAAAGGTTCAGGCTGTCGGGATTATGTGTGAGTTGTTTTTTAAATATTTTTACTGTTATTAAAGCTTGTCACCAGTACATTCTTAAGGACTTTATCCACCTACCACTGAAGTGCATGCATTGCTTCTCTTGACTTACCTGGAGTTGAATCAAGCCCTAAGCATTCTCCTACAGACTCTGATTCTTAATGTTGTCCTCTGTCTCCTCCGTGCCCCCAATCAGTTTCATTGTCTGGTTCATTTAGCAACTGCACTTTATTCCTGGACAAAATAGGTGTCAGAGCTGAAGTAAGTGCCAGAGAAGGAAAGTTAGGGGCCAAGGGAGGTTTTCTCTTTTTTTGGACACTGGTGTTTGTTTATTCTGGTTTGAAATACTTGTTGAATTTTAGTCTAAGAATTCATTATTTCTATCTATGAAGCTGTTTGCTCTTCTTAAATACGTGTATATCAACTGCAGGTATACTGAAGTGAAAGACATTCCAAAGGAGCTAAATCCATCAAAGTAAATGCTATTGAGTATACTATGCTATGGGATATAGAGAAGCTTTTGCAGATTCTGGTGTGTTGGCCTAGGGTTGGACATACTTCTTAGCCTGCCTTGAAAGAAATCTGGAGTGGAGGCTGTATTTGTTTCTTAGCCATGTAGCAGTATCTCATAAGAAACTCTTCTCAAATTGTATCATGCACAGAAGTAACATTTTGGTTTCCATTTTGTAGGAAAACACCTGTACTGATACTGAGGCACCCATGTCTTAAAAAAAAAAGTTACATGTTTTCTTCCTGGAGAACTATTCAGGGACACTTTGGCCTAGGCTTTCTGTTGAATTAATAGCCAGCTTAAGAAAGGATAACAGATTTTCTACTTGTCGTCTCGAATTGTTTTGGTTAATGTTTGTTGCTACTTTTATTAGGTGTAATTCCTGCTTTTAATTCTAATTGCCTTTCATTGTTCTAAGACTTCATAATTTAGCCAAAACCTTTCAAGTGTAGACACTTGGTATTGGGATTAACTACTGTTGATGCAGCTACATGAAGTTTCAGCTACTAAGTTTAGTATGTGCTAAAGAATGCTTGAGCCCATCTTCTAAGTGTAAATCCATATCGGTAATAATAGAGTTTTTGTGGGGTTTTTTTATGTATAAGGATGTTTACACAGTTAATGTAATTTCTAAAAAAACTTTATAATTTTTGCAGCAACAAGCTTTAGAACTGGCATTGGATCGTGCAGAGGTAAGAAGTAGCCAAGTTATTTGTTTGCACGTAATATGTTGGGGTCTCAGTTGAAAAATAACTATTATATTTTTATATTTCTTCTGAAAAGCAGTGGAGAAGCATGTTACGTAAATATATATGTGTGTGTATATAAGTAATCACCCATACAGGTATCTCTGGTTTCGCAAAATTCTCACTAGAATTGCTATGTCATGTATTTGTCTCTTATCCATTGTGCTGAGAACATCATCATGTACAATGATGATAGACTATGCAGGACTTCAGTTTTTCCCATTTTAAACCAGCAAATCTATGCTGCACTGTGAAATAAGCAGAGCTGTATGGAGACAGCTGGCAGAAATATGTGGCAAAACCCTGTTTGTGTTTTTAAGGGTAGCGCAGTTGGAACGAAGAGGCAAGTGCCTCGTTGTCTTTCATACTGACATCTGATAGAATGGTTACCTTGAACTCTATTATGGGAAGCACGTGTTTCTGTGCGAGAACCTCTCTTCAATGAAATTCTGAACTAAGCTGTTAATAAAAATACTTCAAACAGAGATTTGGAAAAACCTTGTTAGAATGTAAACTACTTTTAATGTAGGATGATATCTTTCTTCTTTTTAATTCAAATATTTAATGTACATTAATTGTATTTATAATACACAGCTCTATAGAGAAAACCAGTGCAAGATACAAGGGGAAAATGAAACTTCCTAAAGTTGGTTTTGTTGAGGAGTACTGAATTTGTAAATGTTGTCGAGCCAGTACGCGTGAATTTGATGTACCTTAGTAAGTTAACTTCAGTATGTTAGCATGTTAACTTCAGTAGCATTAACTAAGTACATTAGTGTTACTACTACAGTATTGTTATTTGCTACTGTAATTGCAAAACATGAATGTAAAATCAAGGCTTTGCATGCAAGTCATGCCATAGCCATGAAATGCTGTGTTTCACAGCTAAACTGAGCTGTGTCCTTGTTGCTGACTATAACATACACCAGATCATGTTTAGTACACTTTTGAAACAGTCATGTACCATAACCATTAATTGCTTTCTGTATACATAGAACAGTGCCTGGTAATGATCTAAAGTTGCATCGTAGCTAGATTTACATTTCTTTGTAATATATGTTATTTTTTGGTTTACTTTTCTAGTATATCATTGAAAGTGCCCGTCAGAGACCTCCCAAAAGAAAATATTTATCCAGTGGAAGGTAGTAAGAGTTCCAGTATTTAGTTTTTAAATAGCATTTCTTTGATTTAATTTTGGTTACATTTTAAGCTTTTTTGATTTCAGAAAATCTGTGTTTCAAAAACTCTATGATATATATATAGAAGAATGTGAAAAAGAGCCTGAGATAAAGGTAAGTGGAAATTGCTGAGAAGCTTTTCATTGCTGTCTAAACAGGCAAGTTCAGAACTCTGGTCACAGAAGCAGTTGCCTAAAGTTAAGACTACAGGAGAAATGATTATTAGGACTTTTGTGGACTAAACTGTGTAATTTAATGGCATCGTTTTAGTTCAATC
This sequence comes from Cariama cristata, assembly GCF_000690535.1. Taxonomy (NCBI): domain Eukaryota; kingdom Metazoa; phylum Chordata; class Aves; order Cariamiformes; family Cariamidae; genus Cariama; species Cariama cristata. Next base: position 4,572 of record NW_009615414.1, read on the forward strand.
TGAAATAAAAACAAGGTGATGGGAGGGCCAATGACTACCTGGTAACCCTAAATCTGTTTTTAAAGGTAATAAAGTAGAATGCTGGTGGAGGATTGTAAAGATTGTGCTCTTGGGATGCTTTTCTATATATGAAAAGAGAGACTTTCAAAAGAATGGTCTAATATGGAGAGACGTATCTAACTATTAAAATAACTGGTGATACAGTATGAATAGTAAAGCTTAGACTGGCTTGAGTAACCTGTTCATTCTGACTTAATCCTGTGTCACTGAAGTCAATTGTGGTCAAGTTCAGGGGTAGTGTCAATGCCATGTGCATTGTTGACAGTATCACTGTGTCAGAATCAATTTCTTAGCATGACTGCCATGGGAAAAAATGCAGAGAATTTTTTACGATCTGTGCTTTCTTGTAAATTCAGATTTATTCTGGAGATAGCTGATGAACTGCTAAGACGTTTTGTGAATTTTTTTCATAACTTTAGCGAAGAAGCTCAAAAGGCTTAGCAACGGTAAATTTAAGGTGTAAAAGGCACAAGCTACTTTGCTGAACTGTGAATATCAAATGGAATCAGAAGAACAAGCTGTGGAATTTGCTGTATTGCTGCTTCCCAGGGAAGTGAAAACCAATGAGAAGACAAATGGAATAAGATATTAGTTGCTGAGCACCTGTAATATTTTTTGGTGATTCTGATGTAGTTGGTTTTATTTAGCATATGATGCTGATTCAAATCACAAACGCGAGTAAGGTGTTAAGCAAATTACAGACTTGAAAAGATTGAAACATCAATAGTGAATGGATAAAAAAATATTTTAGCAACAGGGAGCAGATTGGGCTTGCTAGACTGGGATCTGGAAAAAAGAAGGATTTTAATGCGATGGTTCTTGCTAAACTAGAAGGCACTCAGCAAACTTACCCAACTATAATATAAAATTAAAGCAGTGAAAAGAGTTACAACATCACTGTAGATGAAGTAGATTGTTGCTAATGTCGATATGAGTAAAAATTTAATTTCTTTATTGAAAGGTTGGAAGCTTATGATAGAAGAATTTGTATTTAGAGCCCTTATTCACTGAACTAAGATGTGGATAGTTAATAGATATCTTGGTCTTATGTTATGGATTGTAATTATTGAAAATGAGAAGCTCAAAGATCAGAGTGCAAAGGTTAGAAACTATTGTAATACTCATCTCTCCCCTGTTTGTGTTTTCTATCCTGCAGTTTACTTGGTCACTCAGATCCTTGTTCTTGGTGTTTGTAGGGGAGATTAGATTTTCCACAGTAATTCATGAAGTACTAATTAATTATTCATCCTCTATTAGTCCAGTCTGCCCAGCTTCATTACTTCTCAGCGTCTCTTCTATTTGTGCGTATGCACACTGGAGAGAGAACTAATTATGTTGAGGTGGTTATCTAGAGCACTTTATTTCATGTGGACTCTAGTGTGCAGCGTTCCTGTACCTAAAGTTGAAAGAAATAAAAATCAGAACAATAATTTTGGAAGCAGTGTTAAACATGAATGTGGAAAGAGATCTGGTCTGTGAGCTGGAAAGATCTATGTAGGCAAGTAAGTCTGAGGAGCTCTGATCCAAAAAAAAAAATAATAATATCACTGATCAGCCACCTGTTCTTAATTGGTGCCTTCTGACAGCTGCACATGGTAGCATCAGTGTGCTAGCATTGAAAACATCTGAGGGTAATGAAAGTTTCAGAACACTGTTAACAAAAGTCACTTGAGTTCCATGTTGGACTAGTGCAAAAATAATAAAGCACATAGAAGCACTTTTACAGCAAAATGGCGGATAAGTAGCTGTGGGGAATGAGTAATTATCATACGTGAATAAACCAAATGATGCCAGATAA
>NW_009615415.1:0-288 GCF_000690535.1 Cariama cristata
GCCGCCCCCTCCCTTCCCTCGGCCCCCGCGCCGGCCCTGAGGGCTGACGTCACTCGGCTCTGACGACAAGCTGTCGCCGGCGGTGCCGCGTGAGACGTCACACCTGCCCTCGGCGACGCAGGAGCGGAGGCTGGCTTTGCTCCGTCCGCTCGTCGCGCTCGGTAAAGAACTGCGGATTTCTCCGCAACGCTGGGGTCCCCCGCCCCGCGGCCCTACCGTGCAGGCAGCGGCAGCGAGGAGAGAGACGAACGCGGAGGGGTTTTCGTCACACGGGAAAGTGTCCCGTCA
>NW_009615415.1:304-3107 GCF_000690535.1 Cariama cristata
GGTAGGCGGCGGGCGTCCAGCAGCACACCACCACTCGTGTGCAGGTTCAGAGTCGGGAATTGGCCTTGCTGGGAGTTCAGATGGAGGTGGGGGTTACGTTAAGCAGAGGAGGATGTGATGGGCTTGAGTGCAAGCAACAGAGAAGATCCAGAGGTGATAGAGGGTGGGACACTTACGGTAATTTATGTTGCCAGGTACAAAAGCGATGGGCATTCGCATCCTGGGACTATTTGCACTTTTCAAAATAAGTTCTCAGCATGAGAATTTGTAGTTCTAAGAGGCTTCTTTCAAACTTCATCTGCCTTTATAAACAGGCAAAAAATCATAAATGTTGTGAACAGTGCAATAAAATTAAACATTTGAGAGCCAGCTGGGTTTCGATTATTTGCAGCAGAAATTTTTTTAATGCCACCTCGTCTTCCAGATTGGGTCCTGGCAAGATTAGGAAACGAAGAGCAGGTAATCTCTGAACACAGGGTTAGGAAGAGCCTCTGCCCGACTCCATCGTACCCACAACAGGCGCCGGGTCCCAGGGAGAAGCGAAGCAGGAGGGCTGGATGGGAGGGTGGGCGAGGAGGTCTCGGCAGAGGGGGATTCGGGTTGTGCCAGGGATCAGAGCTGTCCTGTCCCTGCTCAGCCCCTGTGAGTGGCGGGCTTGGTGCCTCCTTGGGTTGAAAGACCCTGGAGGTGAAGGGTCCCATTCAGGACTCGTTAAGTGACCCTGTTTGGCCTTTCTTGTTTTCTTCAGTTTGAGGTTTTGCTGCCGCAGTGAGCTGGATTTCGGGAATGGGGCTCCGTTCCTGTGCTCTCGACAGGCTGTGTGTCAGCGCTGACTGTCAGGATGTTCTCCTTTACAATCCAGAGGGCAAGAAACCTTCCTCAGCTGTGTCCTGTCTCCTTACCTGCTGTGATGTTAGGGTGACGGGGACCTTCCAGTTCAGAAATGCCACGGGAGATTTCATTCATGGCATTTCCCCAGAGCTTTGACCTCACTAAATGAAGTCACGGCACAACTCAAAGGCCCAGGACATTTGAGGATGCTGTTGATAACTGATGCCAAATATCACTCTCAGCTAAAATCACACCACTCCTGTGTATCAGTGTGGCACCAGCAGATCAGATAAGCCAGAAAAGAGGTTTTTCTACACGTCTTTGTCCTCGGTCACAACTGCCAAAGCTGCTTGGTGCTGCACTGGGGACGGCTCGCACCTGGACAGCCAGGACCCCCGCTCGTTTCAGGCAATGCAAGATTTGATGAAATAAACCCAAGAATTTTAGCTTGGTTTAGAAATTTAGGTCCCAGATTATTATGCAGCTGCCAAACTCCAAGCAATGACTTAATAACAAGAGTAATTACTTTAATGAATCAGATAAAACAAATTGGATAAGGCCCTGAAGAATGTTCTTTTGAGCCCACATTGGCAGATGGCTGGGATAGCTCGACAGAGGAGTAGGCTTGCTAACAGTGCTTTGGGGGGAAAAAAGCAACCAACAGATAAACAATTAAAAACAACTTAGAAAAAACCCCACTGCTAACGTACATTTACAGCCTGAGCCTCTGTGGGTTAGGGGATGTTTCTGATGACCTGTGTTTTCATGAGTGAAGAAATGCTACATGATTTAATGCAAGGGAGTAAGCAGCAGGACTCATCTCTTCGTAATGACTTTGCTCTCTTTTTCCAGGTGTGAAAATGAGATACTCTCTTCTGCTGTTTGAAATGTACAGCTTAGGAGCTTTCAGCTCTGTTTTAATTACAGTGCTAGTTCTAAAGAGCTAAGATCTGGTATGCAAATATATGTCCTAGGCAATGCTGCTTCACTTGAGATACCACAGCTTCGGTGGGGCTGGCGTGTACAGCTCACAGGGAGAGAGGAAGCTGGTTTTCTTTTCAACAGGCCGTGAAGCTTTTATTTCTGTCTTTCATCCCTCCTCTGTGCAATGCAAAGTTTATATTTTGTGTTCAGACGGGGGCAATTTCTCATTGCACCTGGGCTAATTGGGACCTTCACACTATTTTGCTGAATCATACTAAGCTTTCTTCTATTCATAATAGATATAATTTCTGTTTATAATATTTTTTTTAGAGTTTATCTTTCAGGGTGAAGGAACAATACTTCCACTGTGCCTAAGCAGGATACTAATACGTAAGCATGCCCCAAAACAAACATGGTGCTTAAAGATGAATCCTGTTATGCCAATACTGCAGTTAGATTGCCATAAAGAAAATTAAATTTAACCTAAAATACATACTAGGTGGAATTAAAGATGAAGTGACTGTTGTGTTGATGCAGGGTTTAGCTTATTACGTTACTATATAGTTGTTCTATATGGCTAGATTTCTGTATAACTCGAGTGCTTCCCAGTCGTGGATGTCAAACTGCTTTAGGGAGGCAAGCAAGAACGATTATCCCATTTAGCAAAGTGAAAAACAAAACACAGAAAGGTCATTTGCCAAACATCAGATCAGTGGGACAACATGAACTTTAATCTAGTGTTTGCGTTGTGGGCATAACCTTACTAAGACTCTTACCAGGTAGGATTTCTGTAGCATTGTCACTCCACTAAGGGCAATGACCTATGAGCAAGGCCCAAACTCTTTTCTCTAGGAGGTAAAGTCAGGTTTCATCAGGGGTACAGTCCCTTAATCAGATTTAGGGATCACTGGGAATGCACAGCTTGGTTTTCTATTGCCTGAAACCAGCCTTGCTTTCAAGAATGATTTAATGCAAAACATAGCCAGAATAAAACAACCAACTGCATCTATATTGACAACCACTGTATTGGGTTTGCGTGGCAAGGTTT
>NW_009615416.1:0-313 GCF_000690535.1 Cariama cristata
GGGACATGGCGTGGGTGAAGAAGGTGGGCGACGACCAGTAAGTGCTGGGGCTGGACTGGGATGAGGGCTGGGCTCTGATGGGGAGGGGTCCCTACCCTGGCAGGGAGGGATGGGGGCACGGAGGGCTCTCAGCTGGGGCACCGCTGGGCTTCACGTCCCGGGTGTCCTGGGGGGACGGGACCTTCCTTTGGGCAGGGTCCCTGGGGGCTTCCCCCCCCATTGAGGTGCTGCAGGCAGGTGGGATCCTGCACCCCCCCAAAAGGACCCGCTGCTCCCTGGGAGGTTGGGGGTGAACTGGGGTCCCGGGGTGGGG
>NW_009615416.1:525-781 GCF_000690535.1 Cariama cristata
CCCTTCTCCGGCTCTGCACCAAACCCTGCCGGAGTATTTGGGTTTGCAATGGCGTTACTGGGTGCGGAGCCGTCACGGTGCCGGTGCCAGGGGTCCCTCCTTGTGCCTCTTCCTGGCCTCCCCCTTGCTGCAGCCAGGAGCTCTGGGGGCTCCATCGGGGCACCCCCGGGCACCGCGTGGTGCTGGGGCAGGGACCGAGCACCTCAGATTTAGGGGTTTGGGCCAGGACACCCCCCAAATCCAGGGAGGGCTGGCG
>NW_009615417.1:0-973 GCF_000690535.1 Cariama cristata
TTGTCCCTGGGGCTGGTGGGGGCGGGGGTGGGATGACGCATGGCCTGGGTTGGTTTTTCCCTGCTGCAATCCTGCGTATTTGCAAAGCATGAGGCCAGAATCTTGTTTCCCTGGGCAAAGAGGTGCCCACCTGCACCCACGGCTGCCTACCCGCCCTGGGGATACCAACAGCATCATCCACCTTGCAAAGCACGCCTGAAACCTGCGCTAGCAACAGGCAGCTGCTGGTTGGTTTAAACCATGCTGTGCAAAGAAAAGCATCACCCCGGCGTGCCGGAGCAACCCTGGGGCACGGCGCTGGGGATGGAGGTGATGCTGAGCCCAAGGATGGAGGTAGTGCTGAGCCGAGGGATGGAGGTGGTGCTGAGCCTAGGGATGGAGGTTATGCTGAGGCCAGGGATGGAGGTGGTGCTGAGCCCAGGGATGGAGGTGGCGCTGAGCCCACACTGCCCCACGCAACGGGCCCTTTCATGTCCCCCTCCACTGGAGCTGTGGCTGGTTTCGGTGTATTTATGGTGAAAGCCCAACCTAACCGGCTGTGGGCATGAGGGTGCAGCTGGAGTCGCTCCGGCAGAGGAAGCACGATGGAGGATCTCCAGTTCCCCCAGTGCAAAGGGGAGGCTGGTCCATGACCCCTTGTGCACAGTTCATTCCTGATGTCGCTGCGGTTTGCACGGGGACAGAGCAAGCCCAGCCCCATCCCCAGCACCGGCTCCTTATCCCAGCTTTATCCCGGAGCGATGCCGTCCCTTTCCCTCTGCTCCCAAATCAGGTTTGCGGCAAAACCTGCGGCTTTGTAACCCCATTCCTGGAGTTTGCCCTCCAAACCCACCGTGCTGCTATGGATTCTCTGATGTCTCGCAGCGTTGGGGCGGCTGCTGCTGCCCGCCCGGGAGGACCCTCGCTGGGGTTTCTCTCCCGTTTTGGGGGGGCCAGGAGCAGCCCTGAGATGTCTGCCCCTCCATCAGATGTG
>NW_009615417.1:1040-2029 GCF_000690535.1 Cariama cristata
AAAAATATTCCCCCCGCTTCTGTGATCTTTCCTCCCCGCCGGCCCCTGCTTTTCCTGCTTTATAACACATTTCCACGGGCTTCTCAGCAGCTCCGACAGGCTGGGAGCAAACCCTGGGAATAACCCCCAGCCCCAGAGCCCCAAAAAGCCCCGTTAAGGTCCCAGAAAAGGGAATGGATGGGGGAGCAGGGAGCAGGAGGGGGATACGGGCTTTTTTACCGGGGGGGGCTGCAGAGATGCTGAATGCAGCCCGTGTTTCACCGCGCCATGGGCCAGGGGGGCTGCAGCAAAGCCAGACCTACCCGGGGACAAGTTCCCCTCCCATCTCCCCCCCGGGTTTATCAATAACTTGGTAATAAAACCCAGCTTGGGGTGCCGGGTCAGGTGAGGAGCGAGGGGGTCTGGCGGAAGGAGGCGATCCCACCTTTCCATCCAGCCATCCCAAGGAATCTCCCAGGCTCGAATCGCATCCGGCTGCTGCGACTCGACGTTCAAGTGGATCCTGGGTTATAGGCAGCTGTAAATACCGCGGGGTAGATTAGCAGAATATACCGTATCAGCACTCCCGGCAGAGCGGCAAGCGGGGGGAGATGCCTCCCCGCCGGGACGCACGCTTAGATTTTCTTGATGTTTCCAATCCTTGTGTATTCAGGCTGGATTTTTCTCTCTTTCCAGTCCCGTTTCACTTAAATCTCATGAATCCCCTTTTTATTTTCATCCTCGCTGACTTCCCCGGGCAAAGCGAGAGGATAGCAGGGTAAACAGAGATTTGGGGTTCTGGTTAAATATACGAACAGCCGTCCCCCCCTGGCCAAAACCCAACGGCAGCACCCCCTCTGTGAGCATCCCCCCTGGGTCCGCGGGATGGCCGGGGAGCTGGGGGTGGTTCTGCATTGCTGGCATTCCAGCTCCGGCTCCGATGGCTGCCTGCCACCGCCGGCCGCCCCGGCACGCTCGAACGGGCCATCCCCCTCCCGGGTACCGAGCCG
>NW_009615417.1:2060-3877 GCF_000690535.1 Cariama cristata
ATCCCCTTCCCGGGTACTGAGCTGGGGTGTCCTTGGGCCACCCCCCGGGAAGCTCCCCCTTTTCCTGGGACCGGCTGGGAATGCTTAGCACCATCCAGGGCTGGCTCTGGAACGCTGGGTACCGGCTTTCCCAGCTCGCCGGCTGTTCAACTGGGGTGGACTGGGATGGATGGAGTTGGGGCTGTCGAGGGGTCGCTACCCCAGGCAAAGTGGGGCAGCATCGGGGCAAAACCCCTGAGGAGCGGTCCCGATGTGTACCCAGGCATTTAATCATAAACCCAATTAAAGCGAAGGCTTGATTAGGTCTCTGTGAAGCGGGGATTTCTGGCCAAAAATCAGACCGCGTTCTCCTCGAGGGCCCAGAAAACGCCGGATGAAGCACCCGCTCCCCGGTACACGGCTCCGGTCCCTCCGTCCCAGTTGCTCCCATGCTGGGAAGGGAAGGGGGGGGGAAGGACCCGTCCGCCCCAGCCTGGATGGGGAGGGAGGAAAAGCTTCCTTGGAAATCCCCCGTGAAATGCGAGAAATGGAGCAAGGTCCAGCTCCTCGCTGGAGTTTATAGCAACGCGCCGGCTGTTGTAGCTCTGCGCCGGGGTTTCTTTATTTATTTTCTTCCCCTTATGGGCTGAGAATCCAGCCCCAGCCCCAGCACAGCCCCTTCACAGTAGCTGGGATTTGTTTTCCCGTCTGGTCCAGGGAAGATTTCCTAAATCTCAGCTGCAGCCAGAACCGGGGGCCCTGATGCCGTGCCGGGCATCATCAAACAGCGGTGACACCCCTGTCCCCAAATGCTCCCCACAAGGCGCACTGGCTGCCCTCCCCACAAGCTGAGCATCACGGACAGATGCTGAGGTCCCCGTGCTGTTGGTCCAGGGTAAATTTTCCTAGCAGGACATCCTAAAAATCACCCGGGGGGCTGCTGAGCACCGCCAGCACCGTGCCGGGGGTCAGCACAGCCCCAGGGGATTTGGAAATGATCCCTGTAAAAGCATCAGCCCTTGGGAAAGGGAGCGGGGTGCTGAGCCCCGGATGGTTTTAGTCGTTACTCTGTTGCTTTGGTTTTAATTTTTATCCCATTAGCAAAATGGTAGGGGAACTATGTGTGAGATAAGAGAGCTGACGCGTTTGTGCGACCATCCCTGCCGGTAACAATGCTGGTATTGAAGGGCTGGGATGGAGGATACTCGGCTGGTGATAATGCAGGGTTGCAGCGAACAGCTGCTATTTCCCGTCCTCTTAATATAAATATAGCCAGGGCGAGAAAAAGTTGTGTATTTTATGTGAATGGTATTTTCAGTCATAACCACAACACGGTTTTTTTGTTTGGTGTTTTTTTTTTTCTTTTGAGATATGCCCAGCAATGCAATTAGCTCCGTTAAACCCTGTCCAAAAAAACCCCCGAGTTCCATTTATTACATTTTTCCGTCTGCGTTTCCACTTCTTGGGACTTTGAGCAAGATTAATTCCAGAATTGTTAAAGAGAAATGTCACCGCAGTCTTCGGGCTTTTCCTTTCACAAAGAAGAGAGGCAGACCGGACACTGGCTAACGTCCATCTTTCCGAGCTCTTCCCACATCGGAACTTGGGGCAGCTCACGCCGAGCGTGGCTTTTCCCGGAGATTCTTCTCCGGCCACGCGAGCATCCCACGTCGCTATGAGACACGGCATTTCTCTTCGGCTATATAACAGCGTTGGCCTACGTGCCATCCACGTACATGTTTATATATCGCCTCGCTGGGATTCAAGAGCTCTTCCTGCTGCTTTATTTAGCCTCTGCGGCAAGGCAGGCGCTGCGTTACTGTATTTCTGTATTTCCC
>NW_009615418.1:0-254 GCF_000690535.1 Cariama cristata
CGGGCCACGCAGACCCCGGCACGGGAGCGGCCACGAAAGTGCCGGGGAGCCGCAGCCCGTGCGGCGGGACGGGTCCCCTCCGCTCGTCCGGCATCGGCCCTCCGGAGAGGGGCAGACGGGTGCGAAAAGCGCATTGTTCCCCAATTAAACAATTAACCGGGAAGAGAATGGCGAGACCTCCTCCACCCTGGCTCCCGAAGCCGGCTGAAATGGGGAAAGTGACTGGGACTGAAATCCCTGGTTTTTTCCCCTTT
>NW_009615418.1:337-2639 GCF_000690535.1 Cariama cristata
AGGCAGCCTCGCATCGGCAGCCTCCCGAGCCAAGCTTCTCCACCCTAGTTTTACGCATCTCCAGCCACTTTTCTTTTTCTTCGCCTGTTTTTTTAAGATTAGACTCTGCATTTGCTGTCCAAACCTCTCAGAGATGAAGTCATAAGCAGAACTCTAAACCACCCTTTTACAAGGGACATTCACCAATTAATAAAGGGTCTGCTGTGCTCCTCGGGCAGCTCCTTCCCCAAAATGTATGTATCTTGGTAAGTGGCAAATGCTTAAGGCACTCTTCACCAGGCACAAAACGCTGCCAAGAGCAGTACCTCTGGCGTGCTCCCTCCCAGAGGAGCGTGTGCCACAATCCTCCCTCCTCCAGGAAGGTGTAAATCCAGAGCCAGAAAAGAAAAGCCTGGAGAAATAGGTGTGTCTGATCTCACTACCCTGGGCACGTTTTTGGCAATCTCAGGTACAACTGCTAGGAAGAGGCAGGAGGAGTTTTCCTTCAGTGTCTCTTGCTGTTACTGTTCCAGCTACTCTGTCCCCAGAGTTACGCTGACAGCGGGTTTGAGGCAAGCCCAAAACCCTCATTTCCAAAGACAGCCCTTGGTGCCAAGCTGGAGGAGCGGGGGGTGGAAGAGACGGCAGCCAAGCAGGGGGAAATGGAGACCTGGCGGTTTAAACCAGATCAGGTTTGCTTGAGCTGTGGCCTGGGTGTGAACAGAGCTGGACTGCTAGGTGAAATCCTCATCTCACCTTTGCGGAGCTTGTTGATCTTTTCTCCTTCAATAGGGTAAATCCACAGTTGCTTACTTGCTAGCAAGGGCCTTAAGAGCGCCTGATCCCCTTCTCCCATGTGAATGTAGACAGCGTGCAGCAGCCTCCCTCCCGCTGACACCCCCCTGGCACCAGTCCCTGCAGTTCCTCTTCTATGGGTAAAAAAAAACACGTGTGCCTTTGGGCAATGCCCCGTCTCAACAGATGGACCCGCTCCATGTCAGGTTGCCAGTTTCTCAATCACTAAATCTTGCGTAGTGGAACAATTGACAGAAATGCAACTCTGTGCTTTCAAACAGGCACTATAAAGAGTTGCAAGTGTACTTTTGATGCTTTTTTGATGCAAATTCACACAAAGGCATTGCAGTTCGTATTAAGTCACGGGAAGGGGGTTGTCAGAGTTATCTCCACTCTTTGCTAGCCTGGCCTTCCCTGCCTCACCATGTGTAGACGGCAGCCCTCACTGCTGAGGCTGTGCACGCTTCTGCTGCACAATGTTGTAATGAAAGGAGAAAACGAACATTGAATTTCTGCAGCATTGGTTCAGACCAGCCTCTTCAGCCCTCCCAGACATAAGGGGGTTGTGTGAGACGCACTGTTAGGGCACTGTTCCCCCTCCCTGTACAATCACAGCCTCTTCTCAGACTGCAGATGAAACCCTTTGAAGACACATGCATAAGGTGGGAATCTCTCTGGACAAATCCCCTCCTTTTTACCCGTCCCAGTGGTCCATTCCCTTTTCTGAATGAAGTACTAGGACTCCTGCTACCCTCCCAGGCCCCAGGAAAGGAGGGCAGGTCACACCCCGTGGCATCAGGTATCTCCCCTTTTCCAGGCCACCCTCCAGGACTAACAGGGAACTCCTAAATGATCAGGTATCACAGTCAAACTGACGGTAGCTCAGTTGTCCCCTCTAGCCTCCACTATCTGCCCCATCTTTCCAGCTTCATCTGTTCTTACTCCGCTCCCTGCCGGCAGGGTGGGGTGATCTTTAACAAAGCAGAAGCTACCTCTGCAGCCCTGGTCTTGCTTTCCCATCACCTCTTGACTCTCGGGCGCTGAAGATTGAACAACGGTTCCTGGCTAAGGAAGAGGAGAGGAGTCGGTGGCTCTGCTGTCCCTGCCGTGCGGAGATCTCTGCTCTCCTGTGGAGCTGGGCTATCAGCATCTTCTGGCAGCTGTGGTTGCTCCGGGAGCAAGCGGGACAACCCCAAGAGGGGAAACTGCGGCTGCCCATCCCCACTGGGGCACTCACTGTGCCTACGGTCCAGCTGTAGAGCAGGCGAGCCCTCCCGGGGACGGGGAGACACTGGGTATGACCAGAAATTGGGGAGGGGGGGGCACTGCTTTCTTTGCCTACAGGCACCACCAAGAATCAACGAGGAGTTAAACCCCAGCGCTAGCCCAACCTCAGGTCTGCTTGCTTGCATCCCTTTTTTTCACGACGGGAAAGAAAAGAGATTATTTTTAAAGAAAAGACCTTCCCTCCCCACCCCTCCTCCCCGCTTTCTTCTCCCATCCCCTGAATGCCGGAGCCCTGGTGGGA
>NW_009615419.1:0-6132 GCF_000690535.1 Cariama cristata
GTTCCATCTGAATATGAAGAAGAACTTCTCTATTTTGAGGGTGGAAGAGCACTGACACAGGCTGCCCAGAGAGGTTGTGGAGTCTCCTCCTCTGGAGATATTCAAAACCCACCTGGATGCGATCCTGTGCAACCTGCTGTAGGTGAACCTGCTTTGGCAGGGGGGTTGGACTGGATGATCTCCAGAGGTTCCTTCCAACCCCGACCCTTCTATGATTCTGTGTGATTTGTATTTATATCTATTCCACTTATTACTGTAGAAGTTTCATGCTGTGTTTTACTCATTTTTTAACATTTTTTTAAAATCGATTGTACTTACTCTTTCCACTGTATTGTTTTCAGATGTTAAGATTTTCTGAAACAAATGTTTAAAATTGTTGTTTCCAAGACTGGTGAAGAACTAGTTAAGACTAAAAGGTAAACCTGGTGGCTAAAGAAAGAGGTTTGGAATTTGGGCCTGAATGTCATTGATTGCTCAAGGGATACAACAGATGAAAACTCACCTGTGGTAAGCAGTGTTTTTTGTGACCGTCAAAATAAATCCCACTTCTCAAAATTAGAAATAAAACTCTGCATATGTTTCCTCTTGGCGATGAATCTCATTAGTTTGTTTTGGTTTGTGTTTTAGTTTGGGAATTGGTTTCAGTGGTATTGCTAGATGTTAAATCATGGAGTGCCATGTGACAGATCTAAGTCCAAATTAGCTAATGAAAAAACACAGCACTATTTCTCTGACAGATCAATACACTCCAAACTGATACATACTTCTGTTTCATTATGTACTCTTATTCTCTCTCTACTCAAAGGAAGCATTGGCATTATAATTATATTCTAAAAGACTGGTCTAATGCTATGTTGAGAACTCCTGAATTTGTACTGGAAAATAACAGGCATCTCTGAGACAGCTCCATGTTTTGGTTACTTCTGTGCTTGCCGTACTCATTTCCACTTAGTGCTAATAAAGATAATGAAGTCATGCATGGTGGTAATACACAGGCAGCCTTTATCTTGCTTTTGCTAGATCTGCTATCGCTATTCCATTACTGCATTATCTACTCCTAATCCTACTGACCAAAAAATTACTTGCAGACTTGACCGATTTGCTGGAGTGAATATGCGTACCTCTTCTTTCAAATGTAGCGTTCCCATTTTATCACTGTCTTTCTGAGTTATTACAAACATTTACTGGAAGTCAGGGGGGTGAGAAAAGAATGTGGTTGGCCTGCATTATCATTTATAAGTTTAATTTCTAAAACCTGAGATGAGGTGCTGAAATCCTTACAATATTTTTATCCCTAAAAAGAGACTTGCATCATCCTTGCAGCTTCATCTCTGCCACATTGTAAACTGGTGTCTGCTGACCATTAGGGCTATGATGCTCTTCACATACACTCTACAATAACTGGATATTTGAATGGAAAAATCTTGCATATTTATCACACATAAGATCAGTAAGGTCATTTTTGGGAGGGCCACAGAAGGTTTTGGAAAACACACTGGAACAGAAAAATTTTCTTTCCCATGGTTCCTCACTTAAGGTAGTGCCTAGTGAAGGCACTAGGAGAAAAAACAAACATTTTTTTCTTTTCTTTTTTTTTCCCAGTCAAATAGAAATACTGAAAATATTGAAAACATTGAAAAAACTAATAAATACAAAACTCTGTAGCATTCAGTAAACCATTTCTCACATTGACACATGTTTCAGTATCATTAATATTGTGGAAAAGTAGCTTTCAGAAGTTCCATACCTTCAATAGAAACTACCTTAGGTATTAAAAAGGCACTGAGGTCTAACAGCTCATCAAGCAGTACTTAAGACTCATCAAGCAGTGAGCAATTCCCTCACTATGATACAGAAAGGAAACGTGTAGGATGTTCCGTACTGTGTGACCACTAAAATTAGGATGATCCTCAGTTATGTCTCTTTCCAATCCAGTTCATAAACCATCGTTTCACAAAAAGTGAAACCCATCAAGATGAACAGAAAAAAATCCTCAACATTTAACAAGACCAACCTGTACTTCCAGCGTACATGTCCTTGTTAACTTGTAGATCTGAATAAGATGGAAGCAACTCTTGTCCGTGACAACTGCTGACAAATGAACAAAAGCTAAGTCTGCCCGGTTAGTTGATGTTATATGCCAGCTCTTTGCTGAAGCAATCGGTCCTTTTGAATGTATTTCTGTTCCTTGACTACCAGACAGCAGATCCTTTTCATTATCTCTGGCAGTCAAGAGGCTCCAATTATTCTTCTCGGGTGTAATCTTGCAATACACGTATGCTTCTAGTCACATCCAGAGCAGACTGACAAGATGTAGCTTACAGGAATGATTCTCAAATTCAGCTTAAAGTTCAAGGAGGCAGCCACCTACTTGCTGAGTAAGATGAATAAACACCCCAAAACTTAGCTGGTGTCTGTTCCTTAAGATCCTGTCCAGTTTTCAATGGAACTCATGGCTCTGATTTTTACCTTCAAAGTTTGGAGAAGTTCAAGTCATGCTGTACTCCTCTGTAGAAATCAATACTAACTGCCTCTCATGTGTCACTGTATAGGGCTAGATCCTTCTGATGCTTCAGATCACTTTTTTTTGAAAATGGAATTAATAGACTGATACCTAGTATGTTGCATAGATCATCTGTGCACGATGTATCTAAAAAAAATGGCCCTTCTAACCAGTGTTGTGCAATTCTGTATTTATGCTTTATGTATACATTAATGCTTACAAGAGTATCTGCTGTTGCAATTATTTGTATTTTATTAACAATGTTTGTATTAAGTCCTCTAAAATGTTAAGATTTGTCTTCCCTAAGACAAACATTGAAATTTGGTGGGGGGAAGGGGGTAACTTATTTGTGATGTCTGCTATTTTGACTGCTAGCCTTTTAGTAAGTATCTTGCTCAGTGGCTCATAAACATTAAAATTTTACATGTTTCAGATTAGGTATAATTGTTGATTTTGTTTACAGAAAGTGTTTGCTTTTTTTCCTGAAAAAAGATCAGCAGTTTAGCTGATCAGACAGTTTTACACAATTTGTAAATAACCACTTAACTGCTACAGAAGCAGGCAATCTAAATAAATCAACACAGATGCTAACATTTTAAAGATAATAGGGATTTTTGTACTAACATTATAAAAATAAATAGTTTTATATATATTTAAGTGTCTTATGAAAATATATTTCCTGCACACTGGAGATAATTTAATGTGGGATTAGCTCTTCCAGTGCCTGGGCTTTCAGGAATGTGTACACATACCTACATTTGATAGGATTATTCAAGTGGTTAAAATTAAACATGTTATTACCCCTTTGTTTTAGTGCAGTGGTTAGCCAATATTTGGAAATGTGTGGGCTATTTCTCAGAAACATGATAGAGTCAAGAGTTTTTTGATCCTGACCTATTTGCATGCAGAGAATATGGACAAATGTTGTTTCCTTGAACACAGTAAGTCGTGAAACGAGTGACCAGACAGGGCTCTTTGCTGGTAGTGCCAAGCCTGCACGCCGCCGTCCTGCAGCAGCACTCTGCCCTCAGAGTGGTTCTTGCACTCACATGAAGCAAAGGTTTCTAAGTGCCCCCTGATGCTGTGGTGAACTGTGCAGAACTTGCAATCATTCATATAAAAAGGAGATCCAAGTACAAGTCTGTTGAAAGATTTTGCATTAGCTTTGGACTAACTGGAGCTGAAGCTGAGCCCTATCTTTGCTTTCCTATCCTGCCCTTCGCTCTTGATCCTGAATTCTCTTCTGTCCTGATTCTAAACAGCTCTGACTGTTGCAGTCTTGCCTCCTTTTTGTCCGGATCCTTTTTTCCCTATTTTTTTCTGCTGCTGGGGTGCCAAATTTCCTAAACTCTGCGTTAAAGACATTGGTATGTCCCATTGTACTGGTACAAGGGACCCCTCAGCTGTCCTAACCCTGCTCTGATCTCTGACCTTGTCCTTTGAGCGTTCTAAACCAGGTGTCTTTCCCAAAGTCATCTGACGATAGACTCCAGCGACTGTCTTACCTGGAGTCTTGTTCAGGCTGAGCAGCAAGTTTTGTCACTCTCTGCCCCGTTTACATATTCCCATGTTTTCTTGCTGTCTCCTTGATTTTCTAATGTCCTTGTTTCTTCCTGGCATACGACGTACAGTTCCACCGAAGGAGTGCATTTGTATTCATACCTCATTGTACAAATCTCAGCTTACAGGACTTTACAACAGCTTTGTTTTCCTGATCCACAGCTTGGAAGGTAGTTTCTATTCTTTGCCATTACTAAGTCAGCAGGCATTGAAGTATTTCTTCACTTACCCTGAATAGAAAATGGATTTTATCCAAACAAGGATAGATCATAACTATATCAAGAACTGCCCACAGATCATAAATATATCTAGCTTACAAAATTCCAGATGCATTAGTCTTTGTAAAAGTGCTTAGTAATTACAAAAATAAAATGCCTGACCTTTGCACTTGGTGAGTCTTATTTGTTGCTCATAATCATTGTTAGAAGGTAAAGAATGTTATAGGTGAATTCCTTTAGTTCCTAACTGAACTACTCCTTTAAAAACAAGCTATGTTTCAGCTAAGAAGAGGAACTCTCTGACAAACACCCTGTCATTAAACCTGACCAGATCGTGCTTGTTCGGGTGGACGGTTGCATCTGATTTTGTCATGTGCTTATTACAATTAACTGCATTAGCAGATATTATGTGATTCTGAATGAAAGAGTGAGCCTGACATGACACAAATCTTTCTCACTATAATGATTCATCAGGTAGGATTTGTTTCAGCTTTCTGCTTGATTTTTTTTTTTTTTTAAATTATCCCACACTCTGTAGTGATGACAGAGTTGTGATGAAGAACAGTCAGAAGTTACTCTGTCGATAAGCTTGATGCAGGCAGCTTGGGCCTGATAATGATTCATTGATGATCAAGTGCAATGAGCAGCTCCATGTGAGTATCTGAGCAAGTCATTTTCTGGGGGACAAAACAATTTGGTGACATTATTATTCCATCCTGTAATTTCTTACTTCTTGCTCTGAAATGGCAATATCCAGTAGTTTTTCTTGCCTGAGATCCCATAGCTTAATACCAGGGCAGTATGAACCATGATGTCCATGGAAAGAGAGCTTTTCCTGCACAGTTCTCAACCATGAGGAAAGGTTATCATTGTCTTGGTCCAGGCTTTTCTGACTGGGGTAGATGAGCTGTGCTGTAAATGTTTCTGTTGTCTTGGTTGACTTAAAGATAGATTCCATTGTCATGACCGCTCCACTGTTAAACTGATAATTACACAGACATAGGATAGTTTTGTCGTAACATTTGTTATTAACAGTAGAATATGTATTTCTTATTATTGATTGACTTCTGTGACTAAGGAAGGCTACTGGTGAAATAAAAATTTACATATAACTCCTAGGCAGGTGGCAATGGAAGAGAGGGGCTTAGTCCCCCTTGTCTTTTATGAACTTGTGCAAACGCAGTGTGTGCTGCCCGCTCACAGGTATTGCTGTCAGGCTGCGCAGCTCCTCTTTCAACTTAAGGTAGGGCTGCAGGCACCCTGCTATTACCAGTTTCTACTTGGCAATAACCTTGTCAGCTCCCTTTTGGTGTTCATATATTATCAACCAAATAACACTAGCTTCTGAAAGTGACCAGATCCATTTACATTTCACAACCTGTTGAAAGGAAGAATGTTTGTGAGTGAGTAAGAGAAGGAAGGAGCTGTCAACCCTGTTTTGTGATTACTGCCCACAAATGTTCTCACATTCTGCTTTAAAAAAGTGTTCTGACAAAAATATTAGCACTAATAGTACAGTATGCATATGTTCTCAGAGTATAAATAGTGCAGCTTCATCTCATGAAATATCTGAGGGCTCTATCATAGAATCATAATGGTTGGAAGAGACCTCAAAGATCATCAAGTCCAACCATATCCAACGACTGTAATGAGGTTTGAGGTTGCTCAGCACCTCACAGCAGGCACTCAGCACACAGGAGGAAGGTGACATGCTAAACTTGTAATCACGTGAGGTACGGAGCACCATCAGTACTTGTCCAAGCCAAGGGGAATCACAGAGCCTCAGTGCCTGCAGCATCAAGAATTTCCTTCTCCAATGAAAGTCAAAAAATGCTTCTTTCCCGATCACAC
>NW_009615419.1:6163-8604 GCF_000690535.1 Cariama cristata
CCTCCAACAGACATATCCTACAAACAGCAATCTGTATCGGCATCCTGCTTTCACACAAGTAGTGAAACTTATTTGCTCTAACTTAGGTGACTGCATTACCCTCGACTCCCTGTTCAGTCAATAGAGAGAAAGAGCTCCTGAGAACAACTCTTCATTCAAATGTGGGTGCCAAAAATTATGTGGGATGGATCCCACACTAGGTGTCCACTGTCTTTTATTCACTCTTTACAAGGTTTCTTTTTATTACATGAAGTCTTACAAGGGAATTTTTATCAGTCAAGTTGACAAAAAAAAAGCCTATCTCATTTACAGACCACCAAGCAGAGACATGTCTACTCTTACATAAATTCTGGATTTGTAAAGTCTTTTACAAATGCATATACCATCAAGGCAATGTATTGTGTTCAAGATTATCAAATGGATACTCTTTCTAAAATTGCAGTGTTTTTCAATTTTAACACTACAGGATGAAGTGGATGCTGACAATAGCAATGCATTCAATTTAGAGACATTGATAGATAGGCTCCTGACAAATCTGAGAGTGGCCAAAATGATTTCAGGCGAAAGTCAGAAATGAAAATTAACAATGGGTGTCTTTTACAGGCAAAAAATCCCATTAGCGATTAGCCTATTTTAAATATTCTAATTTTTTGTGTCCTCTACCATGTTTCATTCTTTTCTTTTTGATTTTTTTGCCACAATTATTATCTCTCAGCTAAATAAATTCAGGAAATGTTGCTGACAAAAGACCCACATTTAACCTTTATCAGCCTACCATTTCTTTTGCATGTAACTGAATAACTTTGTAGAGGTCACACATACTCGCTGTACTGCATGAATGCCCGGTTTCTGAAAGCTTTCACGCAATGTGTTGTACTCTGAAGAGAAAAATATACTTGCTTACTGAATACCACTTATTGTGTAGGAGTAAAATATTCCAGGTTTTAGAGGCTTGTGTATTTTTTGTACTAATGATTATTAAAGAACTATGCAGTACAGCATAGCGTCTTACATGTATAAGATTTACAATATATGTCATATACATGCACACATATGTATGATCTCTATCATATAGGTATAGCATATATATGTATATATATCAGATTTATACATAAGTATATACATTTATTTATAATCTTTAAGCATGCACGTACAGATGTATTTCAGGTAACAGCTGAGAGCTAGAGAGAAAGTCTCTGTTTCTCTCTCCCCCCGCCCCGCCGCTCACACAAAGTGAGAAATTTTATCTCAACTCCCTGCAGTCTTTTTCCTGGAAAAAAAGGAATTCAGAAGTATAACAAAATTCACTTGTACATAACCTTTGAAACTCCTCCTATTCCACCAAGTCACAGTACTAGAATTACATAAGAAGAAAAATAGCCAAAGCCTGTTCTTTCTATATTTTTGTCTTCATATGCAAGACTATGATCTCTGCCCTAAATCTTTTCTGCATACAATATAGCTACTAGAGAATATTCAGGTCTTCTAAAAAGTGAGACTAATAAAATATTGTTTGTTACAGAATTCATTTAACAAACACATTTATTTGTGTAAGCCTGCTCAAATGAAACAAGTGTTATGTATTTTTTTCTTGAGGAATACAACCACACAACTTAAGTAATCACTCTAACTAAAACTCCAGAAAATCTTAAAATCACCTGTAAAATTTCATATTAAGCAAGGATTTATTGGTTGGGAAGTTTCTATTTGTTTACTGCTATTTGTAAAAACCCAATACATACATTTTTCTGTGTGACTCTTCAGCCTATATATCACAAAAACTCTCAAAGCTATAGCTAAATATAACAATTGTTATCTTAGTTATTTGTCAGAGGCATATATATATAAAAGAGAAAAATCAAAGTACTCCAGTCCTCAGTTTTTCCCTCCACACTTTCCCAAATAAGTCTGGATTTGTACAGTTTCTTGACGAGGATACAAAGAAGGACAATTGTCCATTTTCTAGCAAGCCACACTTTAGCCAATTGCAAAAGCCTTACAAAGGTATTTGCACATTTCTTTCATAGCAATTTTATTTTTATGTTCTGACAGTATGATACCATTAAAATTTTAGAGTACAGACAGTTCTTGGCAGAACAAAAGAATCTATGAAGAAACTATTTCATGATGATGACTCAAAACCATTTTGTCCTCAAAGGTGGTGTTGTGGATCGCTGTACTGCTCAGTGATGACCAAACATTTGGTAGTCTTGAATTAGAAGTTTTTTTCAGCATAGCATTGTATAAAAATTGTCATGCTCTTATACTTCCATGTCTGTGCCCGTACTCATGGCTGATGTCTGCAGGCTCTAGTACAAACTTAAATATTGTCAGCACTGGTGAAACAGAATGAGGAAGCATTGTTCCTTATCGGATGATCAAGAGTGGGAAGTCATAGAATAATTTAGTTGAAAGGGACATTAAAGATCATCTAGTTCCAA
>NW_009615420.1:0-1587 GCF_000690535.1 Cariama cristata
AAATACATTTGCCTGAATTAACTTTAAATAATTATGTAAATCATAATTTTAAAGATAATTTACTTTTTTAAAATGTATTGTGATACAAAAAATATAAATGTGTAGCAAATTAACGCATGCAGTTATAGATCACCTGAAATGAGTCTAGTTTCATAAAGAGTATAAAACACTGAAGCTGTATCTGTTAACTCTAAGGTGAGTAAATTTTATTTCCTCTGATGTTATCCACAAGGTACTTGTTTCACATGAACCTCTAATGACACGATGGAGATCTGTTTCTTTATTGAAAATGTATATTGGATCAGAAGATCAGAAATACACAGTTACAAGGCAGACTCCTTCTCCCCAATACTCTTAATTTCATTTTAAGGTTATTGCAGGTAAGTTTGAGTAATTTTCTGAATCACAGAATCTTTAACCTTGTGTATATCCCTTACTTTCATCCAACACTAAATACTGTTTGACCATGAAGAAGACACTGGGTTTCCAACAGCTGGAAACCACAATGATATGTGATAAGATTATATGCCTCATTTTTGGTGCTAGCTTTCCAGAAAAAAAGAACAAATGAAAACCCCAGCCACAGCCCCCTAAATGTAGAGAAAATATATTGCACAGTAACATATTATACCTCACAAAGCAACTGCAGAATTCCTATACCTGGTATTTATATTGAAGAATCCATAGATTAATAAGCAGTTTTGGTTACAACATCCATGCAACCATTCCCAACCCATGAAATCGGGATATTGCCATTAATTCGCTCTCTGTAAGCAGCAAAAGTCTAGAGTTATGTGTTCACTGACTTTGAATAGGAATTCTGCAGAATCATTCACTTGTGTGGAAAAATGACATATGATCTTTTAAGTTGTAACTCAGTGTGTGCAGTTCCTGTGGAGCCATAACTCTGTCATCTTTGAACTGGCATTTCTTTTGAGTGTTTGCTTTGTGTCCTCATTGCTCTGTAATGTTTTTGTGTTCTGAACTTTTTTAGTGGTGTATATAGTCTGAAGACCTGCATAATATTAATACCTTTTGAGACTTTTGCAAGGAAGGTACTACTCTGGGCTACAGGGTTATAATTATCAGTGTTTGTTTACATCACCTTATTGACATTTATCATTTGCTTAATTTTATACTTCCTGCAGGCACTTGACACAAAACATTTTTAATTTAAGTTTACTTTATACTGGCTACACACTTAGAGCAGACTACTGTTGTAATCAGATGTTAATATAGACTGTCTTTGTTTTTCTGTAATTCTTTATACATCTTGCAGTTGAGTACTTTATAAAACCATTTTTTTTTTTGCATTTTTGATTCATGAAGAATTTTTGCCTAGTATATCTTCTCATCTACAGATCCCTGCATTCTGCCAGTAGCTAAAGTACAATGTACAGGTCACTCATCGGTAGTTCATCTATCAATAGAAAAAAGATGTGTGTTTGGGTTTGCTATTTAGTCCCTGCCACTCTGTATAGTATATATAGCTATATATTTAAAAAATCCAGTTATATTATACATACAGAGTGTACAATATACAAATATATAGTGTATAGTATATATAATATATATATTTTCTGTATA
>NW_009615421.1:0-7384 GCF_000690535.1 Cariama cristata
TCCCCGGAGGTGCTAAGCAGTAGTTCCTGCGACTTGTATGGGAGTTTCAAATGTGTGGACTAAATTTGTTATTTATCCCCCTTTGTAAATTCTTATGCCGTGGGGGTAGAATATCACGGAGGGAAGAGATGATATCTGGAATATGGAGACATCCATTATTACCACATTTCCATGCAATGTTGGGTGCTTTTTTTAATATTATTTAACTGTCACATGAGCACTCAAAATTCTCTCACTGAGGGTTTTTTTCCTCCTCCTCACCCCCCCACAACCTTTTTATTTTTTTTTTCTACATGTAGACGAGTCCTTATTGACACCGGGGAGCCAGCTATTCCTGAATATATTGGCTGTTTAAAGCAGGCATTGTCAGAGTTCAACATCTCGATTCAAGAAATTTTAGTGACACACTGGCATCGTGATCACACTGGTGGAATACCTGATATCTGCAAAAACATCCCTAATGGTAGGCTAGAGATTTTGGATATTGTTGAAAATGTTAGATAAGTGGCAAGAAAAGACTTTTACTGAATGCTTCTGTGCAAATCAACTGGATTATTCTTCTGGCATCTCCATATAAACTACCTATAATTTCATGATACTGTTGCAGTGTGTAAAATGAAAGCAATGAATAATCTGAATATTGTAGGTGTAGTACTACAGTTTTCCTTCAATACCTGTGCATACCTTCATAGTGAGTTCTTCTTATGTGTGAATAATGAGAACCTAGATTACCATCAGCAGTTTACATGATATTAAGAGATGTGAGAAAAACTTGATACTCTTCTTTCTAGATTGACAGTAATAACAAACTGATCATTATTTTCACTTGTGTAAAAACAATAAATAGCTTAATCTCTGAAAAAGAAGCATGCATAACTTTGAGATTCCTTACAGCAGACCGTTATTAATTGCTGACAAATTTGTAGGCCTCAGATCATGAGGGAAAAGAGGGTAGATCAGTCTGCAGGTAAATTCTGATCTAAAAATGTGTATTTCATGTTGATAAACAGTAAGTGATGTTTCGTCTTTAGTGTCTGGGAAGAGAATAAGCAGTATAGATACTGCACTTCTTAGCATCGTTTGACTTCGTCACAAGCTTTGTCATGGGCTTTATCAGATTTTGTAAAGTTGCCAGGTGCTTATCTGCAAAGAAGTCTAGGCACTACTGAAAACAACAGTGATGTTTTTGTGAGGATTTTGGTCTTGTGGGCCCATGGTCATGGTTGTAAAGACTAGCAAGGGAAATAAATACCTTTCTGGGTTGCTATCCATAGCTGTCCAGCCAAGGCATTCACAGTTCATGCACAGTTCAGAACAATAGATGCTGAGGGAAATTGCAGGTCAAAAAGCTCCTGTCCGGCGTTAGGCAAATGTTGAATGGTGCTTCTGTGAATCATAATGCAGAATGTAAGTGCAGAAATCTTAGTGGTGGTGTAGAAACTTAGACTTTTTGGCTCTTGATGAGTCAAGAAGGAACATTTGTAAAATGTAATAATTATTGACATTTCTTTATTAATTTCACTTCTGCTTCATTGTCTTCAAAATTGCTGCGGGTACAGAATACACTATTCAGATTCAGTGGCTTTCACTATTCAGTTTTTGTGGCTCTGGAATAAGGTTGCTTTATAAACAAAGTTACTGTACAAAATTTCTTGTTTCTAGTTTTGTATTCATACTGTCTAATAATTGATAGTACTTGTTCAAAAAGTAGCCTTTCTGTGGAATTAGTTTTGTTATTGACAAATTCAAAATATCATTTTCTTTGCTTTCTATTTAGAATCTGAATATCGCATCTGTAAGCTTCCTCGTGTCCCTCACTGTGAAGAAATAATAGAAGGAGGACATAAATATTTTTATCTTAAAGAAGGAGAAGTCATACAGACAGAGGGAGCCACACTGAGGTAAACACCAGTTTATGCAAGTTTGCTGGATCACTTTTTTCTTCAGGATTCTGACACACATATATATGCTAACTTCTAATGATTGGCAATCCATACATCTAATCTTTTCGACACTCAATGCATGTAGACTTCCTGTCACGATCCAGGAGGCTACGTTTATACAAAGACTTTTTTTTATGAATGAGGATTATCAGAAATTAGCCTTTGGTTTTTGGCTTTAGCAGCGAAATTAAGAAATTTCCCTTGAAAAATATTTCATAAATAAATCAGATAGGATTTTACATACTTCTTCATCACTCTTAGATAAGTACTTATTATTAAAATTGATACTTTTGGGGAAGTTTATGGTAGTGTGGATGGATTACTTAGCATGCCTTTCTTTTTACTTTAAAAAGATTTCCCAAGGAGACACTGAAACATTTAATACTTAAAATGTTAAATCTTAAACCTTTAACCTGTCCGGTTCTTGTAGGGTGCCAATTTAGGAGGGTTTCTTCCCAGAGAGCACATTGCCTGTCTTTTTAGCTTGAATGAGTCTGAAATGGAAAGCCACTCTGCCTCACATAAATATATACACACACACACACACACACACACACTAAAAAGACCTGACCATCCAGTTTCCAGAGTTCTTTCATTAACAAGGCATTACTGTTCTCAGGACAAATATTGCTTGTTTTCCTCAGTTTAGATGTGAATTATATCCCACTTGTAGAATATGCCAGCTGGCTGATTGGAAGGAAAAAACATGAAAATAAGGAATATATTTGACCGAAAGCATTTTATTTTGTTAGTTTAAAAAAAATAATACGTGGAGAGTATTATATTGAATATTGAAGACCTATCACTACCCAAAGTGGTCCATGTTTGGACAAAGTCAATTTAGAGATGGAAAACAACTTGTTAAATTTGAATCCAAGTAACACAGGGATGGCACATTTTGAAATATGAGGTAATGCAGCCAAAGTTTATGCTTGGTTAGAAGCAGGTATTCTCCCCTGGTTAATTCAGTAAACACTTTAAGGATACTTGCTCTTAAATCTACCACTGATTCCCAGATAGCAGTATCTGCATGTTAAATTTTAGTTAGCAACCTTCATGTTTTCAAGGTGTGCCGGGCAGTGTTGGGTTCCTTTATTTTTCCACGTGAGTGGATAAGCTTCCTGGTAAAGTGTCATCAAGAACTGGAGGATACCACTTCTTATGAAGGCAAGATGCAACCCATCATCTTGATTTTTATGTTGCCTCAGCAGGATGATGGCTCACCTACTTTCTGCTGAACTTAGTATTCAGTAAGAGCTGGAATTCATTGCATCAGATGGTGCTGTGCTTCTGACCTCCCAGCCCTGTGCTGACATGGCTGGGTGCTGTTTAGTATTGGCCTGTAGACCATGCTTGCCACCAGCTCTGTCAGTTCCTGACCACTGCTTTGATACATCTGCCATTAACAAGTTTCTGATGAATTTGAGCAGTGATGCTGGTCTGAGTTGTGTTACTTTCAGTGTGAATCAGCCCCAGCATGAGGCCTTCTGCCTTTCAAAAATCGTAGTGAAAGGACACTGCAGTGCAGCTCCTTAGCAGCTCAGGTTACTACTGTCCGTTCACTCTTTGCTGCATTCTGATGCAGTATTCATTCGAGCTGTGGGATCCTAAATCCTTACCATTCAGATGTTTGATGACCTGCACATAAAACAGCTAAAAGACCGTGATTCCTTGCTGTATTTGACAGCTTTGCTTTGCTCTGTCATGAGGCTTTCAGGGAAAAATAAATTTCAGGAGACAGAACTTTATCTGGTTTGGGTCCAGAAGTTTATAGTTAATTTCTAAAAGAATTGGCCACATCATCCTTGCCCTCTTTTGCTAAGTACAAGGTGTATGTCAAGAACTTCACACAGATCAATCTGGAAATAACATGTCAATTTTTCTTTTTTAAAGCTTCAGAGTAAACCCCTCTGTAACACAAATTCTACATGACTTGCCAGCTCCCTTAATGCACTTTTATTATGATGTGTCATGTAAATAAAAACATGTTAGAGATGGTGATCTATGTTCTTTACATGGTATAAGAAAATAGACTGGGATTAGACAAAGTGTTACCCTGTTTATGTTGACATTTCAGCCTTTTTTGGTCTATTTTTTTCTGGTTCTTGTTGTGGGTGACTTTGTAAGTGTATGATTTTATCATTATTTGTTTCTAGCTTCTGAAAACGAAGCGTATATGCTGTATGAAAAACTTACATTTTTTTTTTGTTGTTGTCCTTTAAACAGAGTTTTGTATACACCTGGACACACTGATGATCATATGGCTTTACATCTAGAAGAAGAAAATGCTGTATTTTCTGGTGACTGTATTTTAGGAGAAGGAACAACAGTAATCGAAGACCTGTATGATTACATGAAAACTTTGAAAAGATTGTTACAAATGAAACTAGATTTAATATATCCAGGTAAGTGACTCTATTTTTAACTGCTCTGTTTTACTATAAATTTTTGAATAGCTCCTCTAAGAGCTTAAGAACTCTTACTACAATCAAACACCATTACTAATGTAACTGTTCAAGTTCATTACTTAATATATGTCCAGTGCTAAGCTAAGATGATTTTATGGCATGGTGGTTTGCAAGACTTGAAAATTTTTCAGCGAGAGATATCTTTCCTTCCTGAGATTTCTGCATTTGAGGGTGAATCGTGTGCTTCTGTGCCCGAAGCCTACAAAGGCCGGAATCTTTCACTATTGGAATCAAACAGCAAATTTGGTTTTCTTATATTACTCTATCCATGCGCCTTAATGTTACCCTGGAATTAAAAACAATAGTTGTTCTTTCGGTCCTTTGCATCCCCACATAGACTGCCAATGTGAGTAACCTCATAATGTTTTTTGAGAGAGACGTGTGTCCTTTGCAGCACAGGTTAATCACAAATTCATCTTGGAAAGCTGTGGAACTGTCAAATGGTTGTCTTAGTTAATGACTTAGCTTAAATTTGAACAAGAGCCAAGAGGCCAAACATCATGTTCTAAAAATAACTTACCGATTCATTCAGTCTGTGACTTTGCTTTAACTTTTTTTCCTCTATCTCCCCCAAACCTTGGGAATGCGTTTACTTTTGATGTAAACCACATGTCTATCTCACAACACTGGATTTTTCAGAATTCATTGTGTAACTAAGATTTAAGCTCCTCATTTGCCTTTTCAGAGCTACATCTAATGATTTTTTCTGACTTTTCTATTTCATCTTCTTCAGCTTGTCATTCTGAGCGACCGTGTCTTCATTCTCAGTTCTGACTGTTTGTTCCCCATCCATGCTTTAGCACTCACATTGCAGCCTCAGTATTAGATGTAGGGGAGCATGAATTTTTGTAACAAGCTGACTGCTAGCTAGGTGTGAGTAGCTGAATTTTGCCAATCCTTCCCCTTCCATGTTACTTTTTAAATTTAATGTGGAAATGACTTCAGACAGAATACTCATGACAGTCTATTTACAGCCCATAGTTGACGAGAATCCTTGGGACCAGAAAAGGGCATTTTAGCCAGCAGAGGGCTCCCTATCCCATAATAATAAATGATGTTCTTTGAGCATACAGAAAAAGATGATACTGGAGTTAGGAATCCGTGCAAGATTTCATGAGTCAATTATTTTCTTCAGTTTTATCCTTTGTGCCTTAATTTGCTGTAAATTAAGAGAATCTGTATTATTTCACAGGGTGTTAGGAGAATAAAATCTTACTGTTCCTGATTATCTGGGCTATATACAGAGGTCTGAAATACTATGAAGCTGTTTGATGTAAAGTCTGAATTATTGGAAAGATGGGCATATTTTTAGAGATCTATTTTGCATGCTCAGAAGCATTTTACATTATGTAGATATTAATTTATTTATTGGTGAAGTTAACTGTGTTGCTGTCCCTGAAAAATTAGAGATGGGAAAGATCCACATCTGGATTTAGTTCCAAACTTTCTGACATCATTTTAATAGATGTGTATACATATACAATGGCTATGTATCAGATGATGTAATGGATATGAAATGCCTTTAACTTTGCAGAATGTGGGTTCCATTCCAGGTACTGACATTGGTCTTGTAGTCAAAGTCAGCTAAATCACTTGGAAGAGCAGGGACTGGTTTTAAGACTGCCTTGTGATTCCATGTGCAGGTCTTAATTTTGAGTACTTAAATGTGACTTCTGTCATTACAGAATGCAAGAGAATGGACAGTTACCACTATAGTCTCTGCTCTGTGTATCTTAACGTCTTTTTTCTAAATTTAAACTTTGGTTTTTATAAATGGTAACATATTTACTAGAGATGATGTTATATTTGTGATTTATTTTGTAAGGAACAATAGCTTCAGATTAAATATGTTTGAAATCACTAAATATATGTACATATGACAATATGGTTTTATATTTACATGCTGCATATCTTCTATTTATAATACTATCTTTACACAGGGTGAGCTTCAATGTATATTTAGTAATTTCAAATCTGAAGTGAGTGTGTAAGTTGAGATATGCTTAAATAATTTGACTCGCTGAAGGATAGATTCCTTTGACACTTTTCATGTTTTGAATATCTGTGAAATAAAAAAATTAGTTCCTCTTTTTCTACAAGCTGCCTGTCCTCAGGCAAAATAAACTTTAATTTAAAAAATGTTAAAACTAATAATGCATTTAGTCAGTTAATCCAAAAATACAAGTAAAGAATATGATGATTTTTTGAAAATGGAGAACCTCAAAAGATACTGTCTGATTTGGATGATACCCAGTAACTTCTAAAAGAAAGCTATTTTTTTTGACAGTAGTTTCTGTTCTACTCATTTTATAAATTACTTGGAGTTCAGACTGGCAGAGCTGGAAGTTGCTGCTGCTACTTCAGGAGAGGTGTACAGGCAAAGAAATAGGAAATCTTGCTATAAAAAGCATGTGACAAATAGTTATGCAAATAAACTTCTCTATATGTAAAACATAAATTTTAATTTCTGTGCATGTAACTCATGTCTGAAAAATACTTTCATTTCATCTGTCATTTTAGTGTATCATGAGGCAGTATTTGATTTTTCCACAAAGGTTAGTGCTTCACCAATTAAGCCTTTTTCTAATTTGATTCAAAGACCTTTCAGTAAGTTGAACGCTTCTGATTTGCCACAATAAGTTCAGGAAAAAAACATGCGTGTTTTGTTTATTAACCTGCCAGCCAGAAAATGATCCACATATAACCTTCCTTGTTCTTTGCTTACTCCTGCCCTGACACATTCTGATTGGCTCCCTGATTTGTTTTGTGTTAATTTTTTTGATCATACTTATCAAAGTATGTTTTTAAGGGGATAAAGTAGAGTGTGTGAGTCAGTTTTGAAGATCTATGCTGGAAAATTTATCTGTCACAACTAAAGACATTACTTTTCTCGCCTCTGTTTGCCAGATAGCCCCACAACAGGACAGTGGTACATGTGGCTGGAAAACTGCTCGGCGGAAAAAGACCTGGGGG
>NW_009615422.1:0-13765 GCF_000690535.1 Cariama cristata
TCTATCCCAGCCAAAACCAGGACAGCTTTTAGCAAATTTTCTATTTCCAAAACACCTTAGTCTGCAGGGCCAGTTCAATTCTAGGCAGTACCGGCAGCAGTTGCACAGCAAGCATCATGAGCTGTGGGCACCCCACCACCGCTGGGCATCTGTCTCCTTCTGAGCTGGGCGAGTTTGCAGCCGGCCATAGACTCACCCCGCTTTGGGACCACGTGCCTTAGGGCCAAGTCTACTGCAGGGAATTGCATTCGCTTGCTCACATGGGTTTTTCAGAAAACAACTTTGGCTGGCAGCAGCACTCCGCACAGGAGCAACAGAGGGGGTTAATGCAGAAGCGAGGCATGCTCTTCCGTTGGCAGGGGCATGAAGAGTCCCGCTGACTTCCCTGGGACTGCCCCTGTGCCCAAAGACAGCCCCTGAAGTGAAGGTTCGAGGAATCTCTGCCTTTCAGCACAGAACTATTTCCCGCTACGCTTCAGTGCGCTGTAGCATCGCGTTCTTCCTTGCTTGGCCTGGATTTAAGCAGTAGTCAAGAGCTCTCAAATTCCCTCCCCAATGTCTTCTTACTGAGTGCCTTAAAATATTTGGATGAGAAAGGGCTGCAGAAGAATACAGGATTATTGAAGCATTTTGATCACAATTTATTGATTTCCTAGAATAAAACTGCCCAAGCTGTGCTCACAGTTTCCTCTAAGTGAGGGGGGCGAGGGGGATGTCACAGGATAGCAGCTCACTTCAGCAAACACATGAGAGACCTAAGTTATACTGAGGTTACTTCTCCTTCCTTTAAAAAAATTAAAATTTTTTAAAAAAATAAAATCAAGGGCTGTATCCAAAATCACCTTTTTATTGCCACTTATACAGATTTAAATATTTAACATTCAGCTAAACAACTATCTGTGTTTATGTAGTTTGTTATTAATTCCTTCACCATAAACTGGTAGAATCTCCCTTTCCAACTTCTGCAAGATTCCTTCCGGCGGATCCTGAAGTATTCACTTTGCACGTTGGCATCTCACAGCAAAAAGAAATTCTTTTTGAGTGAACTATATAGTGTTTAATGAAAAAACTATTACACAATGTAGGCTTTCACAATAAGTCACATTTCTTTGCAAAATAATTTTTGAAGGTTCCAAGTAAGACTTCTCTCTTTTATTCAAAAAATAAATATATCCTTTCTGAGTCAAAGCACTTCATATGACATTAAGTACAAAGAGGAAATGTACTTCTTTGGAAGTTCTGAAATAGACATACAAGAGCTCATGGGAGCAACATTATCCATAACAGTGATAAAAGCCGAAAGCTGATTTTTTACAAATTTATATAGCAGAACACGATTCCCTTTTACAATATAGAGCTTCAAACAGATTTAAGAAAAACACCATTTTAAAAGTCTGAAAGGCACATGAACCCGACCATAAAACGTACTGGCACATTCACTAATACGTTTTATGTTACATTCCTAAAGAGAATCTGCGGGACCCTAACCAAGAGAAAAACTGAAAATACCAG
The DNA here is from genome assembly GCF_000690535.1 of Cariama cristata. Lineage (NCBI taxonomy): Eukaryota > Metazoa > Chordata > Aves > Cariamiformes > Cariamidae > Cariama > Cariama cristata. The sequence continues at coordinate 1,513 of NW_009615422.1, forward strand.
CAAGTTCCTTTGTAAAGTACTAAGAGAGTGGCAGAGAGTTCCTTTTGGCTCTTGATAAAATTATTAATACCCCAAAGCTAGAAAGTCTGAAACGCTGCATTATTCAGTTGTATTTGGACGAGTCGCTACATAAACGAACACAACAATCAGCAGTACTACAACAGCCAGTGTGGGAAGCACGACGGTGGTGATTTGTTGCCGGGCCTCCTGCATTGCCTGTTTTCTCTCCTTTTTATCTTTGGAGGTCTCTTTTTTGGGTTTTCCTCTTAGCTGTCTCATCCTCCTCTCAGGATCTTTTGTTCACTGAAATGGGGGAGCGAAGGGAGTTGAACAGCAGAAAACAGCCCAAGGTCTTTCGAAACGAGGGGCTGAAGAATTCCTTCTCCTCCAAGTGGCTGGCTGGGCAAGGAACTGCAAGAGAAGGAAAAAAAAAACAATTCTTTTGAGCAAGATCTACACATGTTCCAGTTATTAAGACCACTTGCAGCTCCACCTGGTAAATCTCTTGCCCAACTGGCACCAGCACCTATGCAGCTTCCTTCAAGGAAACGGAATCGCAGGGCACTCGCTCATCTCATCAATAACACTTTTCCCATAAAAACTACAGCAGTTCATCACGGGGGGGGTGTTTGTCCAAGAGCACCAAATTTGTGCTCTGTTAAGCCAGGAACAAAGCCCAGCACCACACATTTTATCCTCCAAGGCAAAAAAGATAACACCACAGCTAAAGCCTTCATGAAAATCATCGGAGTCAGTCTTGCGTCCACACAGAACCAGCTGCCCCGTCCCGTGACGGCAGCAGGCTCCTGGCCCCAGGTCTGGGGCTCCCCACAAACCTGCAGGAGGAAGAGGAGGAAGGGCAAGCAGGCACCCTGTCACGAGGAAAAGCATTAAGCGTTTATCATCCACACAAGGTATTTATTGGAATAAAGGGTATCCCAACAGGAAGAAATGGGGGGAAAGAGCTGCTTCACTTATACTTCTGGTTCTGCTGCCATAGAACAAAGTCTAAGTCATAACCTGACTCAGTGCTGTCACCCTTTTTACAGCTGTCATTTTTAGAAGAAAAAGATCCCTGCTTACACATCACTGGGGTAGACAAGCAGCCATTAATAAGGCAGTTGCTCTGAAGCATCTACTAGACAAATTCTTAAAAGCGGAAGTGTCTGTAAAGCCAGATTAACAAAAACATCACAGGGCACGAAAGCCTCTCTGAAATAAGGAGAATGAGTAGGTGCGTAGTATTTCCACACCCCAAGGTTTTTTGCCCCTAAGCTGCCTGCAGCTGTGTAACTTCCTGGGTGTGCAGGGGGTGGGAGAACGCCCGCTCTTTGGCTACCTTCCGCTGCCACAGCCTCTGTTTCGGCAGTGGCACAATAGCTGGGTACAGGCCAGCTGTATCCAAACACAAATTTGGAGGGTAAATTACTGGGGTCAAATATTGAGTCGAATTGCTGTTTTCCCATTGCTGTCTAACACACTCAGAATAAACCATATGTGGAAATCAGTGGGTTAATGTAACTGCCTTTCTTCTTTCCCTCTTCTTTATATCAAAACATAAAGACGATTTTAGCGTGCTGCTGTAGCACGTGTCAACAAGCAAAGCTGCAAAGCTCGCTCAGTTCACCACAGATGACTTCCTCTTGATGTGGCAACTCTGGTTGATGCTACAAGTCGTCTTATGCCTACTTTAAAAAATAAATAAAAAAAAGAAGAGGTTTTCACTGAACATGGGATGCTTTCTGTCGGTGTTAGCATTCAAACTTCTTTGTCAGCCTGACCACAGAAGCAAAACCCAACAAGAAATGCTCATGTACAAAACAAGAATCCTCACCTATGGGTTATGAGTAACTACAAAGGAGTTTTCATCCTTTCTTGTAACAGCAGCAACCTGCCTGCTGTGAATCTCATCCAGCCAATTCAGTTGGTGAGACACTGCACCAATTAGGGTAAAATGTGGAATAACTCTACTAATTTGAACTTTGGGAAGTGACCAGACCATCAGAGCAACCATGTGGTACTGGGAAACCAACAGCAAACCAATGCGTCAGTATTTCTGTCTTTACATGGTCCTTCCTGGATGCAACTGTAAAAAACAAACAAGCAAACAACAAAAACCAAAACCCAACCCATCAAGCATAACAGGGTCGCTGCGTTCAGCTGGATTCACCAATTCTGCATCCCATGCACACACATCTTTCAAGCAGTTGTTTCTTCTGATCATAAACTCTGCAAATTCAACCTGCACTCCGAGGCAAACACTTCATTTCGGTTTTGATAAAGCACAAAACGGAAATTTTTATCCTTGGGATGATTTTCAAAAGAGGAAGGAATAAAGGTCAAGCCTTAGAAAGAACCAATTCCTTCTGCAAGCTGCAGCATTAGAATCGAAATACATAACAGATTTAGAGACCAGCAGTGGTCAGTGAACATCGCGATGGGGAGGTAAATAGGAACTGGATGGGGCGACTACACATGACACCCTGTTCCAGTCTTTTAATCAAACGGGACTACTTCATTTCTGAACTTTCATCACTGTTTCTTCTCAGCAAGTCCTCAACTCTCCACCTTCTGCAAGCTATGGGTTTCTGGTTTGGTTTTGTTGTTTATCACTTCTCTAACTCTTGAATTTCCTCTGCGGCAAAAGAAATCTCTGATTTACCCCTTCCATTTCCATTCCCTTTCCTCCTGCTCCGGTCACAAGCTTTATTTCCAAACTCTAGAAAAACTACTATGAAGTTTTACATTTGCCCTTTGGGATAATTAGACAGCCAGAGTATTTCAGGTTACAGTATTTTCATATGGTTTTCTGTCTCCACTGTTAATGCACGTCAGTGGGTTTTGTATCTGGATTACTCACAAGACCCAAGAAGTGATGGACATTAAAAGCCTCTGGGACTTTCCGTGTACCATAGTAACAAACAGGAGTTGCCATGAAACCAATCTCTCTAACAATAAATGTATGCCTTGCTCTACGCAGCATCACTTGCTACCCAGACATTAAAAACATCAGGATGTTTTAAGTCTCTTTTAAATGAATATTTCATTCTGAAGCAAAATTATACCAAGTTAATTACATACACTAGCTAACATCTGACGGCTTAGAACAGAAAGCCTTCCCGCAAATGTCAGCACCACTCGAACTGCAAGCTGATGCTCTCCGGTTTGGGAACCTGGCATTCGTCTCCAAATACGTTTCCAGTAGACTGGGTTATTTGGCTTTGCTACTAGCAGAGATGGACTTGCACAGAAACTGGCCAGAGTTTTCAGACAGATGAGCCTTAGGGTTCATCTTAACCGAACCATAAAATGGAAGCAGTGAATCTGTGCAAGTTGCTGCCAGGCTCCTGCTGCCGCTCGGAGCCCCAACGCGACTGCCAGCGTTAGCCAGTTGCTGCAAGAGACAACACTTGCCCACAGGAAAGGTCTGGGGATGTTGTCCATGCTGCCATGTTCACGTTGATAGGAAACAGCACTTCAAAACCAGCGCTCAGCTGCATAAGATGAAATTCTATGGCCCGTGTCGAGCAAGCAGAGTAAGAGTGCCACAGCTATCCCCTCCCGCTGCCAAGCCTCTCACTGGCCACCCACGGACTTCACTGGAAGGCAGGAGACTACTGACAATTACGGAAAGGAAGGAAGAGATACAAAAAGTACAGCAAGTCAGTGCTGGGGCCAGGATTACAACCTCAGGGTCTTGTTCCCTGTGGCGTGCAGGGCCCATGAGAATAAATTATCTCATGTTACTGAGCTACGTCCTCCTTCAGCCAGTAATCACCCTGCTGGTGCACTCGGAAGGCTGAACTCAAGTGAAGAGAGGAAGGAAATAATATGGCATTGGGATGGGTGTAATTAACAGTCTAGTTAGCACTGCCCATTTAAAACACCGCAGAGCAAGTCGCTATCAGAAAGGCAATGAGAAAGTGATGTCCCACAGGTACTGCAATCTTGTGCAAACTCTAACCGTCATGACCAGCTAACCACACGCTGCAGAAGAACTGAAAACTTGCCTGTTCTCCTCAAACGGAAGCTGAGAGTCTCCCTTCCATTCCTAGTCTCCCCCGAAGAGGAGAGGGCTCACAGCCGCAGACTGTATGCATCCTCCTAAGGCTGCTTCCCATTTCTGTTAACTGCTCAACCTGGCCCAAGCATCTGCCAAGGCTGGAAACAATCACCAACCGACTTCAACTACTGCTTCTACTGGGAAGTCAGCAACTCCCTCACCTGGGACATTTGTAGGAATAGCACTAGACGGGATTAACAGACTCTAGCAAAAGTGGAATATCCATAGTCCACAGCAGCGTGACAGGAGACTGGCACTTCAGAGACTGTAACTTGACCTTCCTTTTATGAATTTTGCAATTCAAAATTTGATAAGAAAATTGCATGGGGTGATGAGATTATTTTTAAGTTCACTATAGCAAAGTTTCCCCCCAAAAGCAGGAACCTGCTGGCTAGAAAGAAACCATCACGATTGCCAAGTCAAGAAAATGAGTGTTGACCTGGTATATTTGTTTGACGCGTCCATTTCACAGAGCCCACCTCTTCTCTCTGACACTGCAGTGCTCCAACTTGACACTGAAAAGCTAAGGTTTCAAGCAGAACAGAACATTAAAAAGTTCAAGCTACTGAAGACAAACCTAAAGATGTCATTCTCCAATAAAATAAAAATTCACAAATTTAGTACCCTGCCTTGACATCTAGAGCAATTACATTCCTCCTTGCCTGTCATCCAAATGACTTTTTATATAAAAAAGGGCTCTTCGTTCTACCTTCTGGGTTAGGCTACTCTGAACTGGTTTTGCAGAGCTAACCTCAAAACCTAAAAGCATAAATCAGTGGACTTGCTGAAGTCACTCATACCAATGCTGAAGTATTTGCCAGCACCTTAAAGCAAGCCAACTACAGTGAAGCAGGCATAATTTTGTACAAGAAGGGTATAGTGAAACTTGTGGGGACTGGTATCCTTGAAAACATATCAACAATCTTCCAACCAGAATTTATGGCAGTCCACTGTCTCCTTTTATTTTGGTAAAATTTAACCCTGACCATTAGTAATCTGCAATTAAAAGCTCCTCACATCTCACATGGCTATTCCTGCGAGCCAGGAACGGCAGCCTTGACTCCGGCTACACCAGCACTTACTTGAGTATTGCAATCCTGCATCTCCTTCTACATGCAACACATGCACAAAAGATTTCGCTTATCCGCACTTAACTGTAATCACACGTCTAGACGTCTAAAGAACTTATTATCACCAACCTTACAGCATGAATGTATTAGCCATGTTAAGCTGAATAATTTTTCTCCAAATCCAAAATTACCAGTGTTTGCAAGCCAATTTAGATTAACCTGGCCTCATCATCCTGCTACTGACACTGTAACATTTCTGGAACAGCAAAACATCTTGAAATTCAAACAAACAATCTGACAAGAATTAATTTTTACCATTTAAATTTTCCCCTAGGGCCACCGATGTTACTGAGACATTAAAAATAAAACCAAACAACAAACCAGCAGACAATCAGGACACCCTGTATTCAAATTGCCTGCCAGTAGCAGGGAAAAAGGACACAAGACACCTAGGCAGACAACGCTCTTTCGATTATTTGAGCATTAAAAAGCCCCAAAACCAGTAGTTCCCAATCCCCAGGACACACCAGCATCAGTGTCAGGAAGAACTAAAACCAATAAGCTTATCAGCTTGTTACTGATTTTTGCTACTGGGCTGATTACTTTAGGCTACTGCAGCCAGAGCTGCTGGACGGAGGCTGGAAGAGTGGAGCCCAAGAGATGCAAAGAGGAGGAGGAGGAGGTGGAGAGTCAAGGGGCAAGAGGAAGCCTGGTTAGCAGGGAACCGCTGCTCAGCACCGAGTAGTCGTTACAACAGGAGCGCTCCCCAGCCTCGTGACAAAGAGCAGCCTTCCCACCGGTGAAACTGGATTGTTCCTTGCCGTGCTGCCGAAGCCTCAGGCCACGGGCACAGAGCTCTCTGCTTGCATGGTTGCAGCGGCTCTGGGCAGGCAGGAGCAGCTGCGCAGGGTCTCCTAGACACGAGGCTTTAGTCCTCCCTTACCTCCCACAACTTCAACTTCACTGCAGCCGAGCTGTGGACCACCGCAAGGAGATGGCAGCTCCTGACAAAGCAGGAGGAAACTGAAGAAACCGTTGTGTGTCATCACTTGTGTGGGTGACAAAGATGGACAGAGCAGAGATATGCCAATCTGACTAAGAGAGCTGAACCCTAACGAGCAATCCTGCCCAGAGGATGAACAAAACACTTTAATCGCAGTCACATCCTCCCTCCCTCCCTCCCCCCAAACCTCCCCAGCAACACAAAAGCAGTCCCATGATGAAGCGAATATTCCAGTTGCAGGACAGTTCCTCTTGGTACCTAAACAAGGCTCTGTCTGACCACTAACAAGGGGAGATGACTCTCACCTGCTTAAAAACCAAACTTTTAATTCATACAAGCCATCCCCCTAATGAAGCAAGAGCAAACTAAGCAAGCGAGGACTCTGCAGGAACAGCCACACAAATAACTTTGGCTTCCACACTGTCAAATGCTCTGGGTCACCCAGCTCCTTACTTTTAAACAGAAGCTGCACAACAGAATTGATCATAGCTGAAGATAATGCTTGCAATGCTAAATTTGAGATCTTCTGTTTCAGTGACACTCTGTGTCATGATTTCAGTGTGCTAAAAATGAAGAAAAGCATTAAGAGAAAATTTTTTGCTCTGTGAAAAATGGTTTTCCACATTACAGCATGAGGCCAGTTCTTAATATCATAAAAATTTACCTCAGTCTATTTGACTGTAGCAAGGAATTATGATTAGCAGACCAAAACAACTCTGTTTTCAAGGGTAAAAGCTTTTAATTACACACATAACAAAATGGAACTATTAAGATTCTGTTTGAAGTCAGTTTAACATTATTTTTTACTGAGAGGTGGTGGCTTTTTTCCCAAATTACAGACCTGTATCTGAATTGACCCATCGTTACTGCAACATCACATTTACTGTAAATGTAGCTTTGAGAGTCTCCAAACTACTCACAGCATTTGGAAAATGAAAGCCAGCATTGAATGCTGCCAGAAAGTCAGAGAGAGCAAGGCCGCCAAAGCAGAAAGCTATTTCAATACGATTTTCACAATTCTGAGGACTTGGCTATAACAAGGAATTTGTATTAGAAACAAAAAGCCACGGATCTCTGCATCTGGGAAGGCATTGTTGAACAGAGACCAGGTGATGGTATTTTTGGTGCATACAGCACTGTGGTGCAATCCTATCTGTCCTGAATGCAGCAAAGAAACAGAACAGAATTCAATTAAAAAAATACAAATAAAAAGGCAAGTCCTTCTGCTCCATGAACAGGTGGATAAGTAACCTGTATTTTATCTTTTAGATAAAGAACCAGCATCAAGACAACTTTTGCAACAGGCAGTTCAATGAAGAAACAGGACTAATGTTTACTGAAAACACAAGAAAAACAAACACGTAATTTCTGTCACTGCATGACTTCAGTTCCTAGGGGAGGCTGTAAAAGAAGAGCTTGCCATTCTCCATCTATACAGCTACAGATGATCTTGTGCATAAATGCAGTAAACCACAACACCTCGCATATGACTTGATATTATGTGTTTGCTCAGCTGTTTTCTTAAAAAGTAATTTTCTCAGCTGTTCCTGACAAGACTCCTTTGGATACAAAACATTTTCTCTTTCCAGTGTATTTACAGAAGTTCAGTTTCTAAATAGTGACACTAAATAAATAAAAATAAACAAGTTACTGGGGTCAGTGCTGCTTTCCCAGACCAACCCCAAGTGTTTGGCATCTGCAGGGAGGTGCAGCAATAGGAATCCAGTGTGAAAATAACATTTCTGGGTTCCAGTACAGCTGCGTCAGGGTCACAAGTCCACGGAGACCTGGGCTGCGGCTGCCACCTCACACCACAAGCTGAACTGTCACCAGAGGGAAGCAGTACTCATCCTCTGAGCTGACCATGACCTAGACGGGAAACACACTTTTCCTACGATCCGGTGTCGGGTCTGGTTGTCACTTCTCCCATTCCTGGGTTCCCAACACAGTTGCTCCATGAGACAGCATCACTATAAACGTGTTTCCAACAGATCCCTGAGAGACAGGCCAGGCAGAATGCCAGCGAGTCAAAGCCTGATGTTACAATTTTGTAATGCAAACAGAAGAGTTGAGGGACTGTCACTGCTTTTTATTATAATTCTACTGTCATGAAAACTTTGGCACTGAAAATTTAGTCCAGGCTAAAGCTTGGCAGGCAAAAAACCCATGCCCACAGCAAGAATGGATCGTTAAATCTAAAACCACAAAAAACGCAAAGGCAAGGGATGAGCCTGGGGTGGCAGAGGTGCACGCATACATGTGTGTGTGCGCGCACTGGAGAGGGGAACGATGGAGAGTGACCGACAGAAAAGCTGAAAGAACAGCTCCCAAGATACCAGGGCAATGTGTAGAAACAAGAAGTGTACTTCCTGACCACAAGATGATCTGTGTATGCTGGACTCACATTATTTGTGAAACTTTTTCTTCAGAAGGCACAAAGGGAAATCTCCCTCTCCTAGCTCAAGATACAGAACTATGTGCCTCAGAAGAAAGTAAGACAGAAGTGCACCTGGACTCCTGAAACCCTCCTGAGACAGTCCTGCAGGGGAAACGGACAGCACTGCACCGACAGTGGCACTTAACCATCCTATTTTATGAAGTAACGTGGAGGTATTCACAGATTTAAAGCAAGCTGAATGCAATGCTAGAGCACGCTGAACAAGGGGTTCAGATCTCAAACTCACGTCCTTCAGGGCTTGTCTGAAGTTCTGGTTTTTCAAGCTTTTCTTGGCACGAATGGTTTTCCAGTAGGAGGCTGAGGAAAGACTGCTGGCACCATGCCTGCCTCTCCCGGCTTGTACACGTGCCAGGGGAGGACTGCACAACACTGGAGAGTAACTAAATCACACAGAAATCAACCCAAATACAATTGTTAAAGTGGGTGCCTGTGTTACTCCTTTCCTTACTTGTTTTCCAAGCAGGGCAGGTGTTCTAGAGCTTATGCAGTGCTGCTGTTTGGCAGATTTCATTCCCACCTCTGTTGCCTTCTACACACTGTCATTTGATCTGGATAATCAAGTTCTCAATGAATGAAATAAAAACCTCCACCTTACACTGGAACAGCACCACAGATCTAGATTAGAGCTCTTCCTCTGGCAGTCAGAAACCTGCACCTTTCCCAAATTCCTTTCAAATTACAGCAACGTTCTCAACATGAGCGCTGACAACAGTGCAAACAGGACACCTTTTCTAAGGGGGAGGGAAGAGAAGAACTGAGACTTGCGACACAGGATGGGGGGGGAGTTTTTTCTTCCTATCACTGGTCTCATTAAAATCTCATTCTGTTTACTACCCAGCTTAAACCTGAAGTCTTATTACATTTCACTAAACAATCCCACATTATAATAAAGCAGCAGGCTTTCCTGCCATGATAGATAGGCTCTGTTCGCAATTATTTAAGGAGAAGGCACATAATTACATACAGCTGGATTAGGCTGATCAAATCCCTGTTAGTGTCTGTCAATATACACATAATAAGACAGTGTGACATTAATGTATACTAATTTAAATGCAGAAAGTTTAATTAAGACCTAATAAAATTACAGAGACAGAAAGAAAAAAGGTTTTGCCCAGGCAAACCAAAGGGAGTTTCCCAGCAAAGCCACTCTCTAAACACAAGCCTGTCTTCCTTAATCAGTTCTGCAACACTGGTTCTTGCACCACCTATTTCTGTACTCCTATTTACAGTCCTACTGCCAGGACTTTCCACCAGCTCAAAAACTCAGAAGCAAAAGCAAATGCTATGGAGCCGTGTGTGTAACGAAGTCCATTACGAGCAAGCCCAGGTAGTCAGAGAAGGATGTCTCCAAAGTTCCTCTACAATATTCAGCAAACAGCTACCGATCAGTACCACAGCTCAAGCACCATAAAGTACAAGTGACCTTTTAAAGCACCTACCAAGACCAAAACATTACATCCCTCTACGTAACAGTATTCATCTTCTCCCTTCTCACTTATTCCTGTACAGCCTCCCTTTCCACTCAGGCTGTTTTTAAAGCAATCCGATTTTAAATTCACAGTGCTCTCAGAGCCACCAATGACAGACAATCGTGCATTAACCCCAATAAACTTAGCACAAGACACCAGCTTCATTCCCTGCTGAAATTTTCCAAGGGTAGTCATGCTCCCACGCTGCCTAAGTTGTCTTTTTCATGCAACTCATAAGCATGCGGATGCAACCAAATTCCTAATCACAAGTAAAATACATTAAATGCTCGGTATGGCATACAAACCACTTTAGCTTGTGCAAGCCCACACATGCAGTGCCAGGGAGACCTGGGCATGGATGCCAGGAGTCCTGCTGTCCACAAGCGTTCCCCTTCCCGCTTCGCTCCGTGATAACGACTCTACTTGTTCCACGTGCACACACGTGCTTACTTGTTCCACGTGCGCACACGTGCTATCACCATTTCTAACCTAGATGCCTTCACTGTTTGTATGCCAGGCATTTTCCAAGAGAGTAACTCAGACGAGAAGAGTGCAGGAGTGACACTGTGCCACCGCAGATATCCTCTCCACCAGCAAGCCTGCTCATGCTTCACTACATTAAAAAGTAGGATCTTGGACCTCATGCAGGGCAATTCACTGCTCCCCAAAGCATCGATCTTCCCACGCTACGATTTCCTGGTATGCTCCTGCCAAATTAAATCAATTTGAGTATCTTATTAAAGAAAAAAAACATTGCAGATTTTTATTCATTTTTAATAGTCTCTCTGTCAGTTGAGCCTGCTGCTCTGATCTGGTTTACCCGATGACTTGTTAGCTGCTCTGCTCAGCTCAGCTGCCTCGCTGTGGAGGCCCTAGAGTGTTTCAAGAATTTTAGAAAATGCTGAATGACACACAGGATCCTCACCAGAGCCTTAACCAAAAAGGTAGCAAAAAATCTGAAGGAGTCCATTTCCCAAACATGAATGTCTCCTGCAGAATTAGTTTTTGTCAACTGGGGAGAAGGGGAAAAGGGAAACAAGGAAAAACTTGAGAATGTAAGTGCTAGAAAGGATTACAGTGCAATCTCCAGGAAAATATATTAAAATTCAATACTGTATTAAAAGTGACGAAAAAAATTAAGCTCTCCTCTGTTCAATCACATCCCTCCAAAGCTCTTGGCCAACCTCTCCATGCTAGAGACAAATTGCTGTTAGATAACCTTTTTTGAACAAGTCTATCACTTATTCTAGTTTATGTTCCGTTTCCTTTGGCAGCACAGCTATTTAAGTCACCCTTCTAATCCAGAGCCTCTGGTAATTTTTCTTTTCTGTTCCACTGCAATTCTTCAAAGCATCATAAAGGCAAATTTAATAAGCACCTCAATTTGTATTGCTTTCTATTTATAATACTGCAAGCACCTGCTGCCGCTGAGATCTAAGCGGGTATCTTTCTTACTTTGTATAGATTACTTCAGATTAATCTTAACAGTTTCATATTTTATAGCAATTTCAAGAAATGGTGCTCCAAGCTGTTGGGTGGGTTGGTTTTGGTTTGTTGTTTTTTTTTTTTCTTTGGTGGGTTTTTTTGTCTTTAGAGGTTTGTTTTATTGGTTTTGTGGTATAGTTCGTTCTCCCCCCACCCCCCATTTTTATTAAAATGCTGCTCACCAGCTCTTAAAAACATGACTCATTTTCCTTCATTGTTCACATCAGCCACATTCAATAGTATGTCTCCTGGCATATTCAGTAGATCCCTCTTGTCAATGGAACAGCAGGCACTCAACAATCAAACCACTTCAAGTTGTACCCTGAACTCGTAACACTGGAAGTTAAGTCAGCGGCGGGGCCCACGGACGGTTTGGGAACTGTGGGTGTGCAGGGAATGGGTGTTTAACGGCCCCTGCCCATGATCCAGTAGATGTAGGGTTTGGATCACGTATTATTTGACCTTGTCTCAAAACAGGGATATATTAGTTTTTAATCTTACCAAAGTGCCTGTGAACACCAAGTGACAGCTAAGGCTGCACAGTACAGAATTTAAGTCCTACGTCTGACCTTTCAGAGAGGCGGAGGAATCATGTCCTTAGGCGTCTCTTCAGAGCCTGTCTTCCACAGTTTACGGACAGAATATTAATGGCTGCACCCTGGGCTGGGGACATCCTGGTTTCTACAACATCAACAGCAACCGCTC
>NW_009615422.1:13796-28170 GCF_000690535.1 Cariama cristata
CTGTTATTTCACTGAACAAGACCACAGATACGAAGTTTAATGCAGAGGGAGGAAAAGAAAAAAATAAATTTGTGATGCAGCACAAATAGGTGAGTGAGATAATGAAGCCCAGATAGAAAGCACAGGGAAGGCCCATTAGTGGACAAGAAAAGAAGCGAAACAAAAGGAGAGAGAAACCACTGCAAGGAATAAAGCTCCATGGAAGTGAAGTAAAGACTGAAAGAAGTCGATGGAAGAGTCAATCCACCAGAGAAGACGGACATCAATTATCTGTCTCATCTCTACACTGTGTTTATTTACTGTTAGTGGCCATCAAGCAAGGTTCGTACTTCTCATCCATCTCCTACCCATGTAATTAGGTGGGATACAGCACACTCCTCCACAACCGGCTAGGAGATCTCATGGAAGACTTCACAGGACATTCTGAGGACAATTTCATCTGAAGAGTGACTCTCGATGCCTCAAAGTCCTACTCCAGAGGGATGCTGTGCTATTTGCCTCTCTGCAGTATTTAGTATGGGCTTTACAGGGGTAAGATTGTAAGTGTTCCCATTAAAAACACGTTTCAACAAAAGAAACTCTCATTGCTGTTTTCGTTCACATCAATCTTGCCAAGATTGCTGTTAACTTCATGAGAAAAGCATGCTCATAAATGCACCAAACAAAGTTTTCAAAACTGTCTTTAACTGCATTTGTTGAAAAATTAAGCAAATGAAAATGCCCAGAGACACAGGAAAACACCATTGTAAGGTACTCAGTATTATGCCCTCCTCTTACTTATCCATCAACAACAAAAGCTCAATATAGCCATTATCTTGGGAATCCATAGATTTTTAACTTTCTATTAACATGAGAGAGATGCCGATACAGATTTCCTCAGAAAATAAATGAGGCACAGGGACCTTGCATGCCATTATCTTTTCAGTCTCTGGCTGCAGCTTCCAAATTACTGTCCCAGAACATCTGTAACCTTCACGTGTTCTCATCCTCATCCACAATTACTTCTTATCACGTGGGGAGGTTTTGAACTTCTGCAACAGCTATATCAAGTAAATCAGCTATAAACAGTCATGCTATAGATACTCCAAGCTGATAGCTAATCGTGATTTTTAGTCTTTCAAGCGAATAGGACAACTTCAAATGGCAAACATTGCTCTATCTACCCATCCATAAATTAGGAGTGACAATAGCAGATTATTAGTTGTTTACTCGGAGCGTTTGTTTGGCCCTGAGAGAACTGGCTTTATTCCAAGAGCTGGTAAACATTGGTTAATATACATGTAAATATTTTATTTCTCTCACAGTAGGCAATTTCACAAAATGAAATACCGAATTAAAGATGACCCTAGTTTTTCTGCTGATGCCTGTCTCGGATGCAGTGCTGCCGAAAGCCTTTGCAAGCTTTTTCACACCGAGTCAACAGGGAAAAAGCTACCTTTTCTTTTGAGAGTGAGACAATTTCACTGCGGAAACATGAAAGCTTTTCTATAAATATTAATCATCAAAGTTGTCCTGGAGTTAAGTGGATGGAGACTTGCTTGTGTAAGGTTGCAGTACCGACTTGATAACGGTGAGATGTACTGAAATGGTTTTGCAAATGCTGCTCCAAACAGGCTGTTCCTCAATACAAGAGCTGCGGTGCCAGAAGCAGATTCAGTGACCCCAGTATTTAATCTGAGGGTTCTATAAAATAGTACTTCATTCGTAAGAGTGAAGAAGAGGCATTTTGTCCATTGAATTTCTGGTGCAAGCATAAAGGAAAAGAAAATGCTATTTTCCTCAAAAACTGACACTAATTTGAACTAGGAGGAAGAGGGGAGACTAAGAAAAGGGGTGGAGGTTCAACACAGAGAGGCAAATAAATCAAATATCTGGACAGGAAACCAGGCAGTGGTTTAAAAGAGCCTCTTACTAACCAGTCCAGAACTTGAATATTCTAAATAAAGGCAAGTGCAATACACCCATATTCTTGAGCATGGGCTCTCCAAAAACCAAGAGAATCAACAAACATGTTGTATGCATTTGGAGGCGAGGACAGTACACGCCACCTCCAGCAGGACTCTGAGAACCAACTTTATCCTACAAAGGGCTAGAGATATCAGAAGATACCTAGATCTACTTACTCCTCCTATGAAACAGGCCATCAAGCATTGCTTTCCCCCCAACAGAGAAGTGAGATTTTTCTTTTTTCATGAATTAACTGAGCCTTGAAACTAGAACTACAATGACAAAGCACATTTTTCAAAAGGGGAAGGGAAAAGCATAGCCTTTTATCTACTGTACTGTACCGTGTGTATCACCTCACTTTCCTTGAGGTCACGCTAAAGTTTCAATCAACTGGGGATGCTAGCAACAGGTCAAAATTGTTCCTAAACCTGTAGAAACAATATTCAATGAGATGACACAATATTAATATATTTCAGAATAGCAAGTTTAGAATGAAATACAAAATAATGTAGAAAGCACTGGGTAAGACCACAGTAACTTTACGGAACCCAAGAGTAAAAAGCGTACAGCACTTAAAAAAAAAACCATCAGGACAGTCGCAGTCAAAACTCACCCCCTTCAAGTGAAAGGAAAGATGGAAGATGAACAAACACTGACGGGAAGCAACAACTACCAAGAGAAGACACTTTCAAAAGACACAGGACTAGGTACAGGTGGCAAGAGCTGATGAGAAGTTCAGTTCCCATCTGGCAGCTTCTCTCTGTTGCTACTGCAGTGCTCCACAGGTTTCAGCCAGGTCTCTCCCTGGACATGAACATCTATGGATATGGAACAGACAGCAGATCTGTATGTTATGGAGATAAAAACATCAAAGACTGCTGGCATTCAAATTGTTCTTCCTCACATTCTCCATCTTAACAGGAAAACAATTTGGACTGTACAGGTTATTACATTAACTAAAGCTACTTTTGAAATATTTTTCATATTTACGTCCCAAAATTATATGGATTTTTTTTTTTAACCTGCAGAAAATTACAGAGATGATTACCACTGGAGCAAGCACACTGACTAGTACTTGACAATACTTCGCTTTGAACCTCGAACCTAATGCTGCACTTTTCAGTGCTGCCTTCACACAAAGCACACTCTCCCTCCTCTTGTATGCTACTGCTTACATGACACGTTTAGATCTCACAAGGAAATCTGCTGAACGGAAGGGTGACGCAACAGAACAAGACAGTGGCAGGTTCAGCACTGAAGAGGATTTTAAAATTTATTACAGGGTATCACTTCGATGCTCAATGTTATACGTGGCTGAAATGAATACACATGCCTGGCAGAACTGCAAGAGAAGGTGCCTCTATAAAAAGGCAACAGCACTATTACCAGATAAGCTACCAGTTAGACATCACTGATTACCACACTGGACAGAGATTTTTAACTCATCTAGAGAGCAGACACCTAATCGGATTTCTCAATGGGCTTCTCTCAGTTTCACTGGGGCTGATGCATGCTGCATATAGGATTTGGAAAGAGATTTTTCCCCAAATAGCACATACCACTCCACTACAGCGTTCTGTTATCATCTTGGCTTCTGCTTACATAAAGTACCAGATGGAAAGCCAGAAGTTACATGAACGTCACTAACAGGTTGATCATTAAATTCAAGCTATGCCAGGGCAGCAACAAAGCTGACCTCTTGAATAAATTGAGCTTGGATAAAGGTAGCATTGATTTTCCTGAAGAGGTTTCATTACTTAACTCCAGATTTGTGATTTCTTTTGAGAGTATCAAGTTAAGAGTTAATCCAAATTTACTACTTCTTTTCTACCCAAACAGAAAGCAATTCATTTAAAATGCAGACAATATGACAGACCTCCCTCCCTTTCATTGCTCTCTCCCTCTCAGAAGACACTGAACTTCATAGGACTTCAAACCTCAGGGGCAAAAAAACCCCAAAAACCCAACAAAACCAAAAACCTTGAGAAAAAAAAAAAAAAACAAACAGTTCATCTTTATTCTACAAGCTTTCCTTCCTGCACTGAAAATCCAATGCATATTCTCTCCCAACTACTTTTATCTCTGTATTGTTCTTAACACTTTGCTAGAAAGGAGTTTCTTTAGCACACAGGTGAAAAACTTTAATTTGATGAAGGAATAGGGACTGTTTGGAGGCTAGTCAGTGAAAAGATATGAGGTAAACATTTGGATACGTTACATGACCCCAAGGCCTTTCTGCTGTATTTTCTGCTTTCCAACTTTGATGTTCCCGTTTTCATTTTAAAAAGGTTATCAGAATCAACCAGCTGACTATTACAAGCTATACCATGAAATGGAAGAGTTACTTCTTTACCTCCTTCTAGTATGATAAGGATCATCCATAAAAACAAAGTGATCTGAGTTTCTGATTTCCCACAGGTACTCTAAAATAGTTACTGAACATGCCTGTGACAAATGGAGTGTCTTAGGGACTCCGGGTTTCCTAACTTTCTGAAATTACTGGTTGCCTCACTCACATCTCTGGGAACAAGAAACTTACTTAGATAAGGTCTAAGAAAAAGCTGGGAAGATCAGAGAGACTAAGCTAATCAGAAAAAAAAAAAATCTATATAAAAAACCCCAAACAAACAACTATGTATCTTTTACAAGAAAAGGGACATAATTTCTTACTCTCCTATTGTGAAAGCCTTGCCTCGTTCACAGTTAAGCAAAGTTTCCCCAAAGAAGCCATCACTGATTGCATTCATTTGGAATTTTTATGTAAAGAAGCACTGGAATATCAAATGGAAAGCCAAAAAAAGCACATTAAATCACAGGATATATACATCCTAGAACCTTGCATGTACCTCTTTGGAGAGCAGGAACAAGAACAAAAAATTGGACTTGAAAAAAAAATAAAAGTAGACAAGAACGTGGAACCTAAAAGGCTTTTTGCTTAAGGTCTTAAGAGTTTATTAAAAGATGATGTTAGAGCACCTGAATTTCAGATAATTGCTTCAGAGATGGCTCCTGTTGCAGCAGTTTCTGCTGGAATATTTTACTCTGGCTGTCAGCCAAATCTTTGCAATGATGATGCCAAATAAATGATACCCAATTTCAATGACAGATGCTGTTGTGTTGACACATAATTGATATGTTTATATACAGGGCTCCCTGGAATTCTGTAACAGCAACACTTTATTCACAAGAAATACAACTGACAGTAGAATTCAAAGGGACTTGCATATAGCTGACGCCGCTAGGCTGCTGGTATTGAGTCTGGAAGGAAGAGATTACTAACTATCCAGGGTGGTCAGGAACAGTGGAGACCACAGATTTTCCAGGGCAAGGGAAAATATGGAGAGATGGCCCAGCAGCAAAAGTTAACTGGCTCAGCCAGAAACCAGCTTGCTCAGAGAAACAGGAAGCCTGAAAGTTTTCAACACAAGTTGCATATCCCTTTCCTGCAGAGCTTGTAACCGCGTAGGAGATGGAAGTCATAGAAACGCTGCAGCACTGAAGTAACAGATATGTCCATAATCTCCTTCTCTCTTTGACTTCCTTCGTTTCCTAGGCAGGAAACAGATTAGCAACCTTTAAAAATATATTTAGCAAAGGTATGTTCCAAAGAAAGCATTATATACCACCCCCTTGCGTGTTCACTCTCCTGTAGATAACTTGAAATAAACTTTCATAAATAGTATTTATTTTGGAAAGCAACTATATCCCTCCTCAACCTTAAACCTTCAGCATCTACTGCAATTCTTACAGGGAAAGAAAAAAAGCCAATGACTTTACAACATATGCCTGCAATCTAAATTTTGGTTTTAGTAACAAAGCATCATATTATTTTCACACAATGAACAAAAACATTCACAAAACGAAAATATTCAGAGAAAAATTCCTACCCATTCATTTCACAAAAAAAGAAAAAAAAACAGCAACAACTAAAATTTGGCAGAAAAGACAGCAGCAAATAAACACCATATACCAAAGTTTTCAGTCACCTATCCAGATAGTGTATGTTGTTCAGCAAACATGCAAAGTGGAATATCCTGCCATGATGCCTCTTTTTAATTAAAATAAGGTTAAGCTTAAAAATATTTTTGAGTTGCATTATATGGGGATTATCAAATACATTCGAAGCTTGCAGATGAAGAGGAATCACTAACTGGAAGTCTTTTCAACCCCTGGAAAACATATTTTGTTGACTGTTTCTTAAACTGTATTTTAGAACGTTGACCACAGCCCAGAAAGCTTCTGCAGTGTAATACGCTTCTGCAGCTTGTGGGGCCTTATCTGGCCCTCAAATACTGCCTGTGCTTCTCTGTTAGTACCACCGGAAAGATTTCTTCCTCCAGTCACCTCTTTCCTTACATTATATGAAAAAGGGACTGATGTTAATTCTTCAGACTCTGCACACTGCAGCTCTTTCCTTTAATTCTTCCTCTCCTGTGCTTCTAAGGGTTTCTAAGGCCAAAACTGTCAGAAGACTGCTCTTCACACTGAATTCCTCCTTCAGGAGTGCCCAGTATAGAGTATAAAGATAAAGTTATACAGGGACAAAAATATGCATTTATCATCACAGCTCATACCTCTCAAAATCCCAAAATTGTAATTTTATTCAGCAACATGGGATATGTAAAATATCCAGGTTTATATCTTTGCAAAAGCACGAAGTGGTTGAAAAGGTCAAGGAAGTGCATTAAGTAGAAAAGTTTTAGCGGCTAGTGAGTTCTTTCCACTGTTGTGAGAGGCACTGGAAAACCAATCTTTGCCAAGAAAACACATCCAGATATTAAAAATTTAAGCCTCAAGTGCACAGGTGCCTTCTTCCAAAAACCCCCAAAAACCCCAAACCAAGCCAACCAACCAAAAACCAAAACAAAACAATAAAAAAAAACACACCACAAAAAAACACCCAAAAAACCACCCCCACAAAAAAAAAAACCACAGAAGTTTTTCAAAGTCACAAAGGACAGCTGAGACTAACCTCCCACTGCCAGCTGGGCATCTCAGGAACATACACAGAAAATGCGGAAGGGAACATAAAAAAACAGCTAAGCCAGCTGTCAACATCTTGATTTACGACAACCAGTCATGGGGCATGACAGGGTGGTACACCGCAGGCAGACCCAATCTTCCTCATTCCTGTTCAGAGGAGATCAGATGCAAACCAGCTCCAGTTCAAAAGCTGCAGTGATTAGTTACGCTGGTGCTGTGCCTAAGCTAAAAAAGGCCAGGCTCTCAGCACTGCATTTTAAATTGAGCACAGCACTGAAATAACAAAGCCAGAAGGCTTAAAGAGGAGATCCAACTCCTGTCTAATTATTTGAGAGCACAGGCAGAGAAGTGCAGGTCAGTCTGCAAGGCATTGTATAGCTACACCACATCTGTGTTAGGTGGGGCATAATCAGTTCAAGAGATCAATGTTAAGACATACAAACCAACTTGAATATTTCTGCTTGTTACTGAATTTGCTCCGAAGATTTATTCCTACAGATTTCTTTGGGTGTTTGGAACTCCTCTTGCTCTCCTTTAAACACATGTTAAATTTAATCATTTTCTTTTTATAGAAAAATCACGTTCAATAGTAATAACCAATCCCGTTATTAACAAAGGCAAGGATTTGAAAAGTCAAATGGATTCTCACTCCTACTTCTACTATCGGCTTCTGCATTTTGTTCTGTTTGGATACAGAATAGAAAGGTCTCACTTTCTCCCACTCAGGAAGGCAGTGCTATAGCTGGAAGACATGGAAAAAACAATAAAATGACTGTATACAAATATTTCCGTTTCTCTTCCCCAATTTATAATGTCATTAAAAAAAAACAAAAGCGTGTTTGTCAGAGATTACTGTACAATGAGTTAACATGCTAGTTAACTTATCAACAGAAAGAAGTAAGTCAGTTTCAACTTTTAGAAATGTAAAATACTTAGAAATAATTCAGGCAATCAAATTTCAGAGGAAATCTTATTTTTACAGACACTGTTTCCTATCCTGTTAAATATTTCTCTTACCACTGTGGGAAAGACTTAAACAATGGAGGGAAACTGGCTAAGGCTTGCTCTGCAGACTGAAATAATCTCAATTTGGCAGCAAAAACCAGAATCAAGACTTCTGAATAATGGTATCAAAACCAAACACTTTGGCAAGAAGTTGACAAGCACCCTCTTCCTCCATGCTAAAGTCCTTCACCACAAATAACTCCAAGTCTTCAAGTCTTCAAACATACTCTATAGATTATAACAGTACTACTACAAGCCACTGCTTTGAACAGTTATCATTTCAGTAAACTTTGAGCTTTTCTGATGCTACGAAGCATCACCACCTAAACCCCTCAAGCCACTTAAGACAGATGTTTATTCTTCAGCTTCCGTCCTAATCTATGCTAGAGTTTAACTGCACGCTCTCCTATCCAAAGGTGGCTGTGGCGGGTTGGTGGTGAGACCCAGCCCAGTAAGTGTGTTGGTCTCTAAGCAGTCCTAAGTTTGCTAAAACAAGTAACTACAGGGGAATTCCCTGAGCCTTTGTGTGGCATGGCTGCAGGCTCAGAGCCATATTTTATACTGGCACCAGTAAGGTCTAATAAAAGGCTCTGGGATCTTGAATCTTATTTGTATCATGACAGCCATGTACCTAAGCTATGTTTGAGGGTGCACTTTTATAACTAAAAGCTGTATCCTGCAGCTTCACCTGAAGAATTCCTTATTTTTATATCCTTCTAGTTGGGTGTCAAAGTCAAGCACAAGATCTTTCATGACGCAACGATGCTACATAAAGTGTAAGATGCTACTGACATCTAACTACCAGTAAGCAGTCATGCTAGGAACAAAGATTTCAGAGGCAAAGCACTTCAGTGAGTTTTAGTAACAGATTTATACAGCATACCTCCTCTCCAGACCTGATACTAAGCACTGTACCATGGTCAGAGAACTCCTTTCCAAATACACAAACAAATCCAAGGTGTCAAACAAAACCAAACTGACATTGGGTGAAAAAGCAGTAAGACCAATTTATAAATAGAAAGAAATCCGAGAAGGAGATAGATACACATCCTCAGATTTGGTGCATCCACATCATGATCATACCTCTTTGTATCATACCTCTAGTGTGATACAAAGCCCAAAATCAACATGGCCTGAACACACGGGTTTTATATTTAGCAATTAATAAGGCTCAAGGAGCCTTATTAAAGACCCTTATCAAAGAGCCTATCTGAAAGCAGATAGCACTTCGAGCATCAAAGCCCCCCCAGCCACCTGTTCCAATTTAATTTCTTCCAAGTTTACCATCATGCAGCCATGGCTCTTCAACTCGTTAACCACAGTATATCTTTAGTCTTAATTTTTTTTAGAGCTGCCTATGGCCAAATAAAAATAAAAATCACAGCTATGTAAGTGCTTGTGAACAAAAGTACAAAGGCAATACATGGTCCCAAATCAAAATGGATTGGGTTTGTTACTGCCAGAGTCTAAGGGCTGCCCATAAGTAAATATAAGGCCACATCATTCTGCACTCCCTTCACCGCACCAGCTCATTTCAGCCCGGAGAAGTCATTTGTGCCTGCAGCAGGGCAGGCCACATTTCTACTCTTCATGTGACAAAGACACAAACACATCGGTTTAGGCAGAAGCAGCTTTTGCACTGATGGTGCTCTTTATTTTCCACTCTTTTTGTGAAATACAGAGACAATTTCTGAGCAAAGCCTTTGGGGAAAGAGCTTTACTCAAAATCACTAGTCCTCTGTCTAGCACAATAACAGCAGAGAATGCAAATTAGTTTCAATAAAAGCAGCTGGCAATCAATAAGAAAGGGCTGGTCTCCAAGAGTAAAACTGGTTCCTCTAAGGATAAGAGTTAAAAGGGGAAAAAAATATAAGATGATGCATAAAGGAAGAACAAATGTAAACAACGGGGGGGTGCACGGAAGGAGCAAAATCTAACGATGCAATTAAAAAAAAAAATCAGACAAACTGACAAAGAACAGCTGGGGGTAAAAAGGAAAGAAAAATACAGATAACTATAGATAACTATAGTGCAATGAAAAGTATCATTAGAAAAAGTCTAACGGAAAACATGTGCAATCCAAACAAGATAAAATAAAAATCATGAAAGGGAGCAGATAAGAGGCTAGCTGGCGCTAAGGCTTAAGGCACCAGTCACGAGTTCACATTCTAGCCTGGTTCGCAGGCACTGGTAAGTGTGATAATGAGTTTCAGCATTCTCGCTACCGCACATCTGGCCATTTCACAAAACCTTGCACATTCATCTCCTCTGACCTTGTGCCATAATGCAGAAAGTCAATACTCACCTGAGTGGGCTAGAACCCACCCACTCTGCATGCAGTCAGGCTGCTTTTCTATGTCCCTTTACCTCATGAAGTCCATAGGCACCTACAAAGGACTGAGAAAAGTCCAGTGTTATTGTTAACACCGGTTTAAAGAAAAAAAAAAACAATTCTTCAAGATTGATACTTTCACTGAGTTTCCCTATTATTGTGTCTAATTTTTACAAGCCAATTAGAGAGACAACACATTATGGTCACAGAAGTAGCGTTCCCTTGCAGCTGTTAGACAGTACTTGATATAAAGGGAAAAATACAAGTATTTTGGCACTGTTAGCAACCTCCACTCAAGAGAAACCTAAAAATCAAGTGTCTTGCATAGTGCAAGTCAGTATCACAAATCACTTGGCCTCTGTCTTCCATCTACAAACCCAGCTCCAGCTTCTGTTTTTACCAACATCCTCCACTGAACTCTTGGTTAACATGGAACTAAGATCCCTATCTTGCACATGCCTTTAATACTGCATATTAGTAAACAGGAAAGGCAAGCAGTTACTTTGCTCAGCTTTTTAGCCCCAAAGAATCTCACCAGAAAACTACACAACTTAACTCCTTTGATCCCAAGAACGTAGCCCCCATCTTCAATAAAGTAGCTGCTTAAACAGCATACATTAATTATACAGGGTGGAAAGTGGTGGTTTCTACACTTACATGAAACTGCAGGGGAAAGTCCTGTATTGCACACTGTAGATTAAGTTTTGACCAGCATACTGATGGACTAGACGGAGAAGTCTCTGCCAAGTTGTTAATATACTTAAAATTATGCTCATACTTTCAGAACTTTAATACAGAATAATTCGATTGGGGCATGTCCTACGCTTCGAGAAATTCTATGAGATTTCTAATGACAAAATTGGTCAGAAACTTCTAGGCACACTGACATCTAAATGCACAGAGCTTGCATTTTAAAGAGAGAATGAAGTGACTAGCTTCTTTGCAACTAAAAATGGCGTACAAGAAACCAAATGAAGCAGGATGAAGACAAAAAAAAAAAACCCTGAAACTAAACTAGTGGTAGGGCAAAAGACAACAAAGAGAATATTATCACACATTCTCATCCCCTCAAGATACATGTGTGCCTAATGGGCTCACAAATATCTGATCTCTGGCTGTTTGCCACATTCAACATACAAAGCCTACTTGCTCTACTGCCGACAGCAATTATTTTAGAGTTTGTCTTAACAACTAAAAATCTCTCAAAAAAAAAGTGGGGGAAGGAGGCCTGCACTATTGCGGAGTTTTACATCGACAACCTCATGGTCTGCCACTACTGCTAAGACAATTACAGCATTTTAACAGCACATTTCCCTAAGGTAGCAAGCAGTTAAGACCTTTATATACTGAAAGAGATGCCCTTCCACATTAGCATGGCCTATTAGCCACAAACAGGATTAAGAGCTCAGCAAATCCTCACAGAGCCCACATCTGTCAACATAACTCTTTCCCATAATGGGCAGAAAGGAAGGTAACTTCGCAGCTTTAAGGAGCACTTACTGGAAAGCTGATAGTGCAATAATTGAAAAAGCAAAATACACCAAAAAGGGAGCAACTCAGAACAGCAAAATTATGGAGACCCCTCAGGATCCCTTACCTTGTGAAAAAAATGCCACCTGGTTACAGAACTTGTGGTCTCACAGAGCAGCCCTGCTGCTCCTCTGGTGGCCCTGGACAGCACTCAGTCTTAGGGGATCTCCAGAGAAGACAACGTCCAAGATCTCTCTGGGGAACATTTCTCCAAGCATGATCGGATTTCCATAATCAGTCAAAAACCAGAGAAATCCAGACTGGCATGCGACACAAATTGCTATTGAACATCATGGACATGAATCCACCCATAGATGCTTCTTGCAGTGCATGACGGAGAGATTAGTATGGAGACAGAGATCATTTAATAAAATTATTAGCATTTTGTTAAAGGAGTTTAAGTGGAGCACCTGGACCAAAGAAGCTGAATCAAGAGATGCCAGATCCATTCTCAAAGGGCTCAGATGGCTTTCGGAGTAGCTGAGGCACGGCTGTAACAGTAAAAGCAAAGCCCAGCCCAATTCATCACAGACAATTAGCACTCAGTTCCCTTAAACCCTGATACCACTGCAAAAGATCAATGTATCTCTCTCTGAGTGCTGGCCCCATGAGAGCAGTGCTACCTGCTGAATCAGGGCAGGTCTCCTGTGACTCTTCATGGAGAAATTCTTTCAGCTCCTCTACACCACTGCTTCTTAGTAGTGCACACACCATCAGGACAAGCCTTGTCAGGCTTCAAAGTAATAGGCAAGGGAAAAAGATGATGGAGGAGGAAAATTTGTAACAAAAATGAACTAGGAAACTGCATTACATTACACATTAAGTGCCATGGCCAAAAGATTTAGTGTATAGTCTATCTACTGTCCCAGAAGCCAGCTCTTATCACCTAATCAGCATGTATATCTTATATATATGCAAAAGCATTTCACTGTCTATTTAATGCATGGAAAAACACGATTAGATTTAAAGAAAAAAAATCAAGATGATTTTGTTAGCATATGGATATAGCAGCAACCAGTGAGCATACGGTCCACTATCTCACTGTTACTGCACACACCTCCAAACAAGTAGCAACGAACCAGTGGTCAGCTAGGGAGTGTGACCAAGGCTTGTCACCTCACACAGGGCAATTTCCACCCAAGTCTGACACTCTGTGGTAGCTTCAAAGCTTGGGTGGTGTTCCACAGACAGGAGGTGTGGGCATGCGGCCACTGCTAAATATCTTATGTCACACACAGAGCAGTCCCATCCGTCTGGGAACATCGATCACATCCCCAAAGGGTGTTAGGTGTGCTAAGGACTCCCTAGAAGGAGGGCTTTCCGATGTCCACCCCGTCAATGTCTGAAGATGCCCGGCTCTGTAAATGGCTTGACTTTATCTCTGTATGTCTGCCAGTGCTTCCCATGCTCTTCTGTATCACTCTGCATTTGTGATCAACAGCTCTGCCAAAACCCTCTTGCGGAGCAGAATAAGAGACCTGTGCAAGTCCACACTGGAAAAAGCACTAAAGAAACAGGTAGTACCTAGAGTTTCCCATGTGCTAAAGGGTATTTGACAGCTGCACCCAAAATTCCTGTTGGTAGATGTCCCTTCTATGTTTCCCACAAAGCATGAGGGAAAGCAGCAGCTAAAATCGCTGTGACAGGGAGCAGTTCATTTATCTGACAAAGATCAGTGAAATTTCTACCTACAAACGTTGAGAACAGTCTCAAGATCAGCTTTCTTCTTAACTTCAATCTAGGAGGTCGGTACATTATAAATAGGCTGCTAAAAGGCAGTTAAGAGAGAGAGGGAGAGCAAAAAGTTATTAAAAATGCACTAATGAGAAACTCATTTCACTTTTTTTAACAGGGCATCAGGGAATTCCTACAAGACTTCTAGTTCATTTAAAGGAGGAATTTTTTAACAAAGCTAAAAATAACTGACAATCAAATTTTCAAAATTGAGAGAAACATGGAAACCCCAGGAGGTCCCAGCCCAGGGTGGTACCCCACAGACCAATAAAAACCCTCATACAAATTCCAGGCAGGATCGGGATCCTGGAATGGAAATCTCTGTGACACAAGAACATTTATTTTCTCTACTGCTTTAAAAGGTTTGAACCATAACCGGTTTAGAAACATAGCAGAAAATAAATATATTTTTTTTTAGGTAATCAACAATAAGGAGAACCAAAAAACTATGACCGAACTCACGTCAGTATATCGCATGGACAAAACACGCACAAACAGAAGGCACGGTGCTTAAAAAAAAAAGAGACAAAAGCAACATTTTTACATTCAGAACAGATTATCTTGATTTTTTTAATGCTTTCCTGTGATTTTTTTCAGTAGGCTGCCTAAACACAGGTCTCGCTCGTTTCTCAGCACAATTGTACTCGCGGCTGGGGAACCGAAATTAAGAAGGAAAAAAAGCAAAAACACAAAGCCTGAAAGTCTTCTGCGAGTTTTTTTAGGAGTTATTTTCCTCATTAATCTCTCAGCCCTGCTGCTCACGGGCTGCGACTCAACCCCAACGGCGCGGCCCGGCGCCGCGCCTCCCGCTCCGCTAAGCCGGCGGCACACCTGAGCTCCTCG
>NW_009615423.1:0-8553 GCF_000690535.1 Cariama cristata
CAGCTCCCTGTCAGCCGGCCCAGAGCCCGAGCTGATGGAGGCCTGCAGCCCCACGGGCGTTTGGGCCTGGCTTGCCTTTCCCCGTGGATTCCCATGCTTGGCCGTGAATCGGGTCAGGATATTCGTGACCGAATCCCGGTAAATTAGAGTGGTAGAGTGGAAAAGCATACATCCAGATATCATGCTGTTATGTTGTATTTGATGCCCTTATGGCTCCTCTGTGGTATAAGAATGAGCGTTGCACTGTGTCTTTTTACAATCCTTTGTTTTCCCTTCTTTTTTTTTTATTTGTAGGGTTGGTAAAGTTTCAGCCATCCCTCTGGCCTTGGGATTCTGTGAGGAACAACTTAAGAAGCGCCTTGACTGAGATGTGTGTCTTGTATGATGTTCTTAGCATTGTGAAGGATAAGAAGTTCATGACTCTAGATCCAGTAGTGCAGGATCCCCTTCCTCCAAAACAGGTATATTGTACCTAGCTGTGTAGTTTGTATGGCTTTATACTAAAGATTTTATTTTACTGGATTTTTTCATGTGTGATACATGCAAGGTTTAGTAAAAAGTTTCTTGTGATATGCTGGTACATCGTAAGGTCAAGGTTAATGCTGAGAATGGGAGGTGAGGCTGATTTCAAAGGCCTCTTTGCTGAAGCTGAAAGTGAAAATGCTACTTGGTGGCTATGTAATGCTAGCATGAAAGTAATTCTAAATAAGTTACTGAAAATCCAGCAAAACCAAGTTATCGGTCACTGTCAGTTACTTTCCACTAATAGTAATTTTTTGAGAATTAAGATGAAAGTAGCTTTTTCTCTCTTTTTTGTTACTAGAATCCTCAGTTTCTACAGTTGATTTCAAAAAAGAAATCATTGGCTGGAGCAGCTCAAATCCTGTTGAAAGGTGCAGAAAGGTTATCCAAATCGGTTGCAGAAAACCAGGAAAATAAGCGTCAAAGAGACTTCAACTCTGAACTGCTAAGACTGAGGCAACACTGGAAGCTGAGAAAAGTGGGAGACAAAATTCTTGGTGATCTGAGCTACAGAAGTGCAGGTGAACAGTAGGGTCTTTTGTTTCTCTCAAGAATGGATATTTGTATTTTATTAATTTTTCTTTGTAACTGGAAAAACAGAGGGAATATCTATAATAATAAATAATACAATTTAATAGAAGTTTATTGTAATTATGAGACAGGATTATAAAAGAAGGAAACTGGTTTTGTTATCAGGAAAAATATCGTGCCACCCTGAACCTAGAAAATTACTTTTAAGGGCTAACTGTGTAGGATTCTAGTAAAGATTGCTTCACAGAAACAATTCTGCATTGACAATGTAGTTGATCAGTTGACAGCTAGACCTTGTAAATCTTTGAGTTTTATCTATATTTGGTCTGTAAAACACTTTTTAAAAAAAAAAACTAACCACAAAAGAGGAGCATGTTGCATTTTCCTCTGAGCAAAGATCATAGAATATCTCAGGCTGGAAGGGACTCACGTGTTCAAGGCCAGGTTGGATGGGGTTTTGGGCAACCTGGTCTGGTGGAAGGTGTCCCTGCCCGTGGCAGGGGGGTTGAACCAGATGATCTTTAAGGTCTCTTCCCACCAAACCATTCCATGATTCTATGACTCATAAGGATCATCACATCTAACTCCCTACTCCTCGGATGACTGCCTAAAACTAAACTGTATAACTAAAGAGCGTCATCAAAGATAGATTTATTATATTTATTATTCCTACACTTGTGAGAAATGATACTGAGAATATGCATTATTTCATGGATTACAGTAAGAGAGCGTAACCAGCCCAGAGTTCTCGAGCTAATTATGGAGTGAAAGAGTTGAATATAAAATCTCACCAAACTTAAGACGTAGATACAGAGTAGATATCTGAACTGGTTATGTTGGACTTCTGTTGTCATCAGTGAAAGAGAGGAAGGACAAACTTAGGGTTATTCATCTTGTGTTCATGAAGAAGCTGTCGATGTAACCCAGGATGTGTCTCTTTTTAAATGATTTATCCTAAACTAGATGAACCGTGCCCTGGATGTAAAAGGGCTGCAGCTAGGACAGGTGTGGGCATCTGCTTTTATCAGTCCCACCTGAACGACTGGCTGTCCAGTTGTTTTTTACAGGCAGAACTTTGTCATAGTTTTAAGACTGCAAGCCAAACATCATCAGCATTCCTTTAAATCAGTAAGGGTGTTACACCTTAAGCTACTTGCTTGCAAAACTTTGGGCAGGTAATTTTTTTGTCTTGTTTTAACCAAATACCCTTTTTTTTTTTCCTTCCCTGCATCTACTGATACCATTTTGAAACACTGTTGGTTTTCTGCTGTAATTATTAAATACTACTTGCTAACTTGCTGTGAAATATTACACAGCACACACTGGAGGGCTGAGATGCCGCTGTGCTGAGGGGAGCTTTCTAATTTACCTGTTTTTTTAAGAAGTCAGTAAGAAATTTGAGTCAAGTTCAACTATGGAGGTTTGGAGACTTAGAAGTACAAACTCTTCCAAAACAGAGATACGAGCTTTGTTACTTGCAGAAGATGTTTTTTATATAATACGTATGTCTTTGTCCTTCCTTTCTTAGGCTCCCTTTTTCTTCATCATGGCACATTTGAGGTGATAAAGAACACTGACATTGACCTGGATAAAAAGATACCTGAGGATTACTGTCCTTTAGATGTTCAAATTCCAAGCGATTTAGAGGGATCAGCCTATATCAAGGTTTGCCAGAGAAACTTTAATAATGTAGATTAGATTTTGTTTTGGTATTGGTATGCTTGCAACAAAGAACAAACATCAAATAATGTTCTCTTTTGCCTAGGTTTCTATTCAGAAACAAGCTCCAGACATTGGTGACCTTGGGACAGTCAATCTCTTTAAAAGACCTATGCCAAAATCAAAACCAGGTATAGCTAGCTATATGTTGGGTTTTGAGCATGTTCTCAAGAAACAGGTTTGCATGTGATGTTTAATTCAAAATTTTGGCATACAGCTTGAAAGAAGAGCAAACAAAAATATTGTCATTTAAACTGAAATTTTCTGTTTAGGTGCTGCTTGGGCTTTGGAGACATGATGCTTTCAAACCATACTCCCTCCGTTTTTTGTATGTGTTTGCTCAATTTCTGAAACAAAATTACTAGGATTGTATTTTAAGTATTTTGGAGTGCCTTTTGTTAGTCATTAAAAGTTTGAGCACATAACTGATGAACCAAGGTACTGTGTTTCAGCCAGTAACATCCCATTAGTTCAACAGAACTGAATGACTGACTGTTCACTCTTAACTTTGCCCAAAATGCATCATTTGTTTCTGCAGCTCATATGTTTTCTCTGGATATGAAACTGTGCTGGCAGTATATGCATTAATTACCAACAGCTCACCTCACAGATAGTACATTAGTTCATTTGATAGGTGCCAGTATGTGAAACTAAACCTTTGGGATTAAAAATTGATCCTTTAGTCTTTAGGATTAAAAAGAACTGGCAGGATTTTATTTCACAGTGGTTTGTGACTCAGATGCTTCTGCTGTCTTGGATGCAGACAGGATGCTGTACTACGTAGATGTTTTATATGGTATTCAGGGTAGAGTATAGAGCTTGTGTGCTTACTCAGGCCAGAATCTTCCAAGAATTTTGAGCCTGTAAATCCTGTGAAAGCACATGCATGAACTTAACATTATTTGGTGGTTCATGGTAGAGTGAATTTAATAAAGCTAGACGTATCATTGAAAGTAAATTGCAACTTAAGAAGCAGAGGTTCGTAAGCAGAGTTCACAGAAGGCCTGGGAATGTAACAGGCAGTTCGAGAAGAGAGTTGCAGTTCACAATGTAATATATGTGAAATCGAAGTAAAATGCATTCGTGTTACCTTAAACTGGTTCCTTAACTGAGATAAAATTCTGAAAATACTCAATTTGGATAGCAGATAATGACTACCATATTTTAGTGATACTCATAGCTACTGCACAGTATCTGATATCTGAACAAAAAGGTAGCTTCTCTTTATTCTTTCCTTCGGTAAAGATTGACTTATGTTTTTCAGGTTCTCCACACTGGCAGACAAAGTTGGAGACAGCACAGAATGTTCTTTTATGTAAAGAAATCTTTGCGCAGCTGTCACGAGAAGCTGTTCAAATTAAATCACAAATTCCTCACATTGTTGTGAAAAATCAGATAATCTCCCAGCCTTTCCCAGGTAGGAAACTTTTTAAGACTTCTTAACCTGTGATATTTGCTTAAACATGAAGTGAAATTCTGATTGATGTGACTTCTTTAATGCTCTGTTCTTAAAAAAAAAAAGAAAGTAATTTCCTTGTTTTTCAAAGGTTTTGAAAAACAGAATTTCCCAGAATTTGAATTTTGCTAATTATAGAAACATTCAACCAATGCACTTTTGTTTCCAATTTATTAATATTTTATTGTGTGGATTTTGGATTGTTTTTCTTTGTGATTGTGTTTTTTGTCAGTAGCACTTAAAGCTCTCAACTGTAATGCCATGTGCACATTGGAGTTCGGAGCTGTGCATAAGTCATTGCTGTTGGATTGCATGCAGGTGAAATTTGAGTTAATGGGTCTTGAGAAGAACAGAGGCTAATACTCTTCAGTGAGCATAATTAAACAGCATGAAGATGACTCAGAACCAACTGGTGAATCCTCTGTTCTTACAAGGGGTACACAACTGATTATATCATGTGAAGAAGTCATTGCTCTTGGATTGCATGCAGGTGAAATTTGAGACTTGAGTTAATGGGTCTTGAGAAGAACAGAGGCTAATACTCTTCAGTGAGCATAATTAAACAGCATGAAGATGACTCAGAACCAACTGGTGAATCCTCTGTTCTTACAAGGGGTACACAACTGATTATATCATGTGAAGAATAAGTTTCTGGATTGCTTAAAACTTACATGATGGTAAATCATTCCTTCTTTGGAGAAGGAATGGGGTCCTGGGGGACTCTTCATTTTGTGTGGGATTGAATCACAGAAATTGGTGTGAAATGCAGCTAGTGAGTTAATAGTTGGCCTGTCAACACTTCAGTGAGTAGCAGGCCTTACTTGGCTTTGGTGCTGTGCTGTCCAACATCATTATTTGATTTTTCTGTGATACAGTGAAAGCTAGTTCTAAAACTACTGACTATAAAGCGTGAAGAAAAGCAGTTCTCAGTAGCCTTCTTGAAAATTGTCAATGTCCTTTTTTTTTTTAATCTGCTTTGTACAGGTTTGCAGTTGTCTATTTCTCTGTGTCATTCCTCAAATGACAAAAAATCACAAAAGTCTGCTTCTGAAAAACAGAATCCAGAGGATCATCTTTATGTTCTGGAACATAATTTGCATCAACTTATCAGAGAGGTAATGCATTTATGGTCAAGTACTGAAGAGTTTTTGGGTTTTTGTTTGGTCTCCTACATAGTGTGCAGCACTGTGGTAACAACAGAGTGCCACTAGAGGCCAGACACTTCCTATCCATTTGTGTAAGGCAACCTACCCTTCAGTTACAGCATGTATAGGTGGTTAGGGAGTTCCGGCCAGTGCTTTCATGGAACGCTAATTCTTTACTGAACCTCAGACCCATCTCCTTACTTGAGAAAAGCCCTGCGAGGTTTTTCCAGTATAGCTCATCAGTCTCCCTTTTTTCTTTGTGTCTAATTAGTGCTTGTCAGGTATTCCAAGTTGAGCATCTGCTCGGACCGTACTCCCACGAAGAAAGAACAATCAATTACCATAATAACTTCATGTCTTTTGAGGTCCCTTTCGCTGCTTCAGTGTTTTTGTTGTACAATCTAGCAGAATGACCTGGGGTAGAAGGTTGAGGTTGCGTATGTTCAGGAAAGGAGCACAATTTTAGATGTTAAAGCAGTTGTGAAACTGTGTTCCAGAGAGTGTTGATCTACTTCGAGCATGGCTCTGCAAGTCATGCAGTTGTGTGGAATAATGCAGTGTTTTAAATGCTGAATTAGGTTTCACGAAGCTTTGGCTGAGTGCCCAGCTCTGTTGTGAATTTCCTTTCTTGACTTTGAACAGGTTGCTAAATCTTTTTGTACCTCAATTTTTTTAATCAATAAAATGCTTCCTTTATTTTTCTTTGACCGTTCTGTCTGTCTCCAGAGATGTATACAAGGCAGACTTAGTAGTAGGAGCTACTGTCGTACTACCAAATTTTTGTTAGCTATCACTTTTTTTTTAAAAATCACTTTCCATAAGGTTTGAAAGACCTGCATAAACAGGGGAGGCAAAGTATGAGAGTAAAGCTGGCTTTAAATTGCTGTCAAGTTTATAAAGTAAAGAAGTTGCACTTTTTGAAACTATGTACACTTAAAAAACCTGATGTGAAGCAGCATATTGTAGCATACTTATTATTTCTTGCAGATACATAATTTGGTCACTTCCTTTTATAACATCTGTTGTTTGCTGCAGTGTCACAAGCAAACCCTGAGCTCAACAGTGATGCCACATCCAGCTAGTGCACCTTTTGGCCATAAGAGAATGAGACTTGCGGGACCCCAGGCTTTTGATAAAAATGATATCAGTACTTTACAGTCGAATGAAGGACTTCTGGAAAAGATAATAAAGCAAGCAAAACATATCTTTTTGAGACGCAGGTATGTCACAAGCTATTCTTGTTAAAGTTACAATAAAATGTACCATTATGTAGACTACAATTGATCTTCTTTTCAGTGTTCTTAAAAGTAGCTACTTCTTCCTTCACTGTTAAAATAATCTTTATTTTTAAGTACTAAGAACCAATAACATACCATGAAATATGAGCAAACCACACTCAGCTAGTTTAAAAAAAAAAATAAATCAGATTTGAGATCTCTGTGACAGTTATGACATAGGCTGTTTATAATTGTCCCTACTTTTTTTAAACTGCATAAATCTTTTTTAGAACTTTGATGTGCAGTAGCCGATACCGAGTAATACCACTTTAATACTACTGCAGAATGTATGTGAAATGTACAGAGTAAACAAGTGTTTACACTTGTACCAGTGTACCAGAATGGTGCTGAAATGGAACTTTGATCCGCATGGTTCTGGTAAATTTGGCTTGTTTTGGGTTTTTTTTCCTCCTAAATGTCCTACAGAAAACCCACTCAAACAAATAACCTACTCATTTCCTTTAAACATGATAACAGTACAAACTGTCCAGATTATTGTGTGTGGAATATGTCTTTATCTTCTAGAACTGCTCGAACCATTGACAGTCTGGCTAGTCGTATTGAGGATCCTCAGATTCAGGCCCATTGGTCCAATATAAATGATGTTTACGAATCCAGCGTTAAGGTTCTAATAACTTCTCAAGGATACGAACAAATATGCAAGTAAGTATGAAAATGTATGTATCTTTTTAGTTGTAGAAGCATGCAGCAATGGCAGAGTGTATTTAAGTTGTGTTTTACAGGTTTAGATTCTCTTCAGCCTGACAAGTAGGACCCTGTTACTTGTGTGCGAGTGTTTGTTTTTCTGAGTTCGGGGAGTACAGCCATCCTAAGAAAACTTTTCACCCAATTTACACTTTAATGAAGAAACTTAGTAAGTCAT
This sequence comes from Cariama cristata, assembly GCF_000690535.1. Lineage (NCBI taxonomy): Eukaryota > Metazoa > Chordata > Aves > Cariamiformes > Cariamidae > Cariama > Cariama cristata. The sequence continues at coordinate 7,534 of NW_009615423.1, forward strand.
TAATTGAAGGTGAAAGTGCCCATTTATGGGTGATTTACTTTGGATAGAGATAGCTGAATATAAAGTATGTTTGTATGTGCTGGATTCTAAATTTCCAGTCTGGTCATGGAGAGCTAATCAGCGCTCAGTGTTATCTTGGTTGTGTAAGTACCAAAATGTGGAACTCATGTAATTCATGCTACTAGTTATGCACACTGTCATAGAAATAAGAGAATTCATGTTCCAGAAATGAATGTCTGCGTGCTGGCCTCAGCGAATTAACTAATGCATTGACAGTGGCTGACCCAGTTGATTTTTCCATTTTGAGCAGTCCTCTCTGGCTATGTCCACAGTGTGGAGCAGACTGCGGTTGTTGGTGCAATTTGCAGCCTGGGTTCCAAAGGACACATGCTGCCCAAGTCTTGGCCGTAGGATAGAACAGGCCCTGAGTACGCACCACTTTCCCCTGCACCTCTGGAAGGAAACTTGGGCACGATGGCAGGCAGGGAGCTGTGAGGCACCTCAGGAAGTTCCTTGACCTGAACAAGCAGTGGACCAGGTCTGGGAACACGCCACAGAATATGTCCCATGCAATACAGAGGGAGCTGTTGTGGTGAGCGATGAAGCTGAAATGGTTGGAGTTGCTGTCGTATTCTATAAGCTTTGCACCACCCTCATCTTAGAGTTCTTGTCAGTGAATGGGAGAGATTCTGTGCTTTTGGTTTTCTGTTTTCTTAAGTGTTGTAATGCGTTTTGAATAAATATGCATCTTGTCTTCAAAGATCCATTCAGCTACAGCTGAACATCGGAGTTGAACAGATCAGAGTTGTGCATAGAGATGGAAGAGTTATTACGTTGTCCCATCAAGAGCAAGAACTGCAGGATTTCCTTTTATCTCAGGTAGACTCATAGACATTATTCTTCCCTTTCTTGTAGTGTTTGGGAAACAGAAGAAGTTAGTCTCACCTTTATGTAGAAAATATTAGAAAACTTCAAATAAAGATAGTGAAAATAGGAATCATAGAATCATTTGGGCTGGAA
>NW_009615424.1:0-8568 GCF_000690535.1 Cariama cristata
GAGCGCGGCCCGCGGGAGGTTGCGCTGCCTTCTGCTGTCATTTGGACCGACTGCTGTCCTGAGGGGTTAAAAAAGAAAAAAGGGTGGAAAAAAATAAAAGGCGCGACCCACGCGCGGCAACAGCTGGCTCCCTCGGGAGAGCCGAGCGCTGCGTGGGGCACGGAGGATTGCGCGGGGAAATGCAGATTTAGTGTCATCTCTCTGGTCCCTTCCCCCCGCCACCCCCCGCGCCCTTTCTGTGCTGGTGTTGAGGCGGGCGGACAGACCCTTTCCAGGTGTGGGGGGGAATATTCCCCTTTACTGCCTGCTTTTTGATACCTCCCGCAAGTCAGTCCCAACTGCTCCGAGAAAACCCTTACAACTTTTCCTGCTTGTGCAGAACCTTTTCACTTCAAAATACTGCGGTTTCTCCCATGCTACAAATTGCCAGAAGTCTGTATGTTAATGTAAAAACACTCTCTAAGGAGAAGCAGTACATAAAAGGTTCCTGTGAAAGGGTTTTAAAATCCCAAATATAGTAGGCGTTAAAAACTATGTAAACATTTGTTGGGCATTTGGACACAATTTTTCTGCAGTTAGGTGACTTTATATGGCGTGTTTTTCCTCCCATGCAAGTCGTTTTAAACTGATTTCACATTAAAATAGGTGCATTCTGGTTGCTTGCAACTGCTAACGCGTTATTCAAGAGAGAAGCTGGAAAAGAGTTAAATCATTACAGTGTGAGAGATGAAGCTGCTTCCCCCCAAATGTTTGAAATGACATAACTTTTTCCTTACAATTTTATTCTCAAAAACATGATGAAATGTAACGCATAAAATCTTCAGATACACGCTGATGCAAATGAAACCCTACTGTAAAACGTATGGCGTTTGCAGCCCTCTCTCCAAACTTAAACATTCTTCATATATGTTTAGTATAATCCACTGGCAGATTTGTAAAGTAATTGCTCATGTAAATCACCCAGTAACACATTTCCCCCTTAAGTTCTTTTGTAGGATTGCCTGATAAAGCACTTTATGAATAGAAAAGCAATAATTCACATACAAGAGGTGAACTTGTCATGTTTAAAATGGAAGGTAAAATATAGTTGCACGATGAGGCACACAGTAGGATCCCCGAGACAGGGAGAGGAGAACTGACTGATTATGTGTGGGACTCCCTCTATACCCATCAGCAGAAAATCAGTGTGGAGCAGCAGAGATGTTTATATATGGAATGCGAAGGAAAGGAATATCAGAATTTAAAGTTTGTTACAAAGCCTGCCTCTATACTTCAGTACCAGGGCCACGCTCAGTAGTACCTCACTAATACGCATACAGAGAACCTTTCCTGACTTTGTAAACCTTTACTTTTTCTCAAGCTGCAAATACCATGGCTGAATTGCAGTCAAAGAGACGCACCACTTCCACAAATTTTAGTGAATGGAGAATTCTGAAAAGCAAGTATTTTTGTCCCATTCGCACCAATTCAAACGTGTTCTTCCCTGCGATTTAGATTTTATTATTATTACTGAGTATGTCAGCCTCAAGTGACTGTTCACTTGGCAGATGTCTTGCATGTGAAGGGTTAAAATCAGCAGGTATTTTGTCTGATGACTTGGCTAAGCATCTTACAAGCAGGGCTTGAGTGGAAAATATTTAAACAAGGGTTATTCCCCTTTGCTTCTCTGCTCTAGTGAGGCTTATTAATGTCTTTTTGTTTTAAACCAGGAAATGATGCCCCCCACACCTTAAATCCCAGCCAGTTCGTATGTGCGGCTGCAGCTTTCCCAGATTTTATTCGCATTATGACGGACAAACTGTGAAGAACATCGGTAACAATGAAGGCACAGGTTTCAACACATGTAAACCTTGATAACACACACATCTTTTTTCACCTGTAGGACAATATTAGGGAGACATATTTTTAAAAGACATAAGCCTCTCTGTGCATGTGCTTTTAAAATGAAACCGCAAAAGCTATTCATAAGCGAAGAGGAGGAGGACAAAATATGTCTTCATAGTTTCAAGTAGACACGTCTAATGAAATACTGTATCTCTCAGAAAAAGTTTGTTACCGTGTCTTTATAAAAAATGCTTGCATGGTACATTCTGCATTTCAAGTTAAAATAAAGCAGATCAAGAAGACGTCAATATCAATCTGTTTATATTCACCACAAAAGAACTGTAGAGAACCTAATAAAGGCAAAAATATTTTCATAAACTTTTTTCAGGCAAATTATTTATTTATGAAATAATTTACAAAGAAAATTTTTACCTCATGGCTTAGATACATTGCATATGCTTATGATTGACACAATATGTTGAGGCTCAAAGGCTGTATAGCCTTTTTTTTTTCCTTCTTTTTTTTTTTTAAAAAAAAAAAAATCCTAGCAGGAATATTTCAAAACAACCAACTAATTCACGAAGTCATACAGTAATTGTTTGACAGTTGTTTCTAATATAGAAAAAATAAGTTATGTATATTGTTTTCATTCAAATATTTGTTGATTTGCTGTTAGAATCCTTTGACGTTGACATGCCACAAATTGCATTAGGAGAAATATTGGAGATTTATTTTCATTTATTATCTTCTGCTGTCAAACATTTGCAAAACCACTTAAAGTGAGTTTTATTTCACTTTATTCGAAACTCATAGTCTGCATGTTAGTAGGTTGTTGTTGAAATAACAAATCCAGCTTTCTGTAATAGATAAGAGCTGAGGAAATGAAGGAAAAGCAGCAAAGCGAGAAGATGCAGAGAAAGTGGTGCTTTCACTGAGAGGCATGAACAAAGTAACTTCTAAATAATCCTCCATTTTTTTTTACACTCAGGCACATTCTCCATTGAGGGAGAATACAGAGGCCAGTCACAGTTGCTCCTTGAAGGAAAACAGTATAACAGTCATTGTTTATCAAGATGACATAACATGCCATTTATGCCTTTATTGTTTAATGCAGTTTCTCTTGTAGTTTACTCAGCGTAGATACAAAGAAGGATTAACAGTTAAGCATAAGCATACTTGTTTTACAATTTCAGCCTTTTAGTGCATAACTTACTTACTTAAAGTACTAGAGCCTATAATCACAATGATTTTACCTGATGGAACATGCATTTCAGAAATATAATCCAACTGTTTACCCTAACACGTCATAAATTGCATTTCTTTACAAAAACCTCAGAGATTGACATCCATTGCTCTTAAATGCCTGCTGCTTTAGCACACATCATCAAGAAAGTATTTCTGTATTATGCTCCCTCCAGTTGGTAGTATATCACATGAATTCTAAAGACCATTTTCTTATACTGTCTTCTATAATGAGCATTTTGAGGAGCATTTAGTTATGTGTCTGAGGCACTCCAGTCTGAGTTTCTTGGGAATATAAACACTGCAACTTGCAGGATTTCTGCAGACCCGCTTCTTTTCCTTGCACAACTTTTGTCACATGAAATCATCAGGAAACTTCTGTTCCCTTTCTTACACCCTGCACAGAGTCAAGTTTCTGAATTTCAAGTTGTGCACCAAAGGCAAAAAACTACCACTGATTTTCAAAGAAACAGGACTGGGGACCATAAAGATGTGGTTGAAACTTCTCTGAAAAGAGATTGTGCGTTATGATAGACAGGGCAGCGCTGAGAACAGCCAATGAAACAGCATGCAACAGAAGAGCTAATACCATGGCATCATCCCAGATTCAACAGATGTTTTCTAGGGGGATTGGATATCTGGTAATGGGAAATGGAACCTTTCTCTTCTATGTCACTGGTTTTAACATAGGCCAGTAGTGACGGAAAGTCAACAATATTCGATGCTTGTTTGGTAGCTTTCTCCACTACGTGGTAGAAAAATGTCCTCCTAACCATAGCACACCGCGGCTGGCTGGGACCCCCCAGCGCCCTGGTGGCACTGCCGGCAAAAGGGCCTTGCACGGGAATGCCTGGAAACCCTTTTCCCTGTGAGCAGTCTGCCGGGGAGGGATGAGGAACAGCGACCGGGCATAGACTGCTCCTGCTAATGGCATGTCTGCAGATAGTTAAATAACTCTGGCAACCACAAAAGGTAATTTATCACTTTACACTATCGTAAAATCTACTAGAAAATTAAAAACGCTAAAACACCAGACTCCCTGAAATCATTTACATGCAGGAATCCACATAATTGTATAGATTTTGATCTTAGAAATGCTATGTAAAAGGCATTCATCCAAAACTCTGAAAAATCTTACATGCACATACACATATATATGGAGTAATATATGAGTGTCTCCCAACAAATATCAATAAAAGAAGTGGCAGTGTTTCTTCCCACATTTCAACCACAAGTTCAGCAAACCAAAACAACCTGAGCCCCCTGTCCTGTCATCGCCCACTGCCAGACAGAGCCACTACCTCTCCCGGCCTCAGTTCCATATTCATCTTCCCTCCAGCATTTCCAGCATTTCTGGGAAGGTTAATCTGGATTGGTTCAAAGTGCGTTGAAGTCCATGGAAAAAAGAGCTATAAATCAGTAATCTTTACATTAGGTCCTATATGCAAGTATTTTTCAGTCTTATTCCTAAGATTCCCTGCTACAAAATTGCAGTGTTCTGGACGTAACAATATTAAAACTCTCTACAGTATCTTTTAATGTAAGGCAACAATTCTGTACAATTGAGGTGTTTGGCTCAAAAGGCATTTTCTTTCATTTGATTTCTTGTAAATAGTTTTTTCTTTTCCATTTATGACTTCTCACTGTGTTCAAATCTTTGTTTTAATGTGACAGACTACAAGCAACATGTTTTTATTGCAGAAAAGATTTATTTACATAGATACTGATGCAAGGTCTCAGATTAAGTTTAAGAAAAGGAAATATCTTTCATATATATATATATATGTATTTCACTTTGCAAAAAAGTGCATTTTCCATTCCAATACAAACGTCAAATGCATACCAACAACACATGGCCCAGGAGTTGCAGTAATAGCTATTGGGAATCTCAGACACACAATGCATTGGTAAAACTACCAAGATGCTGTCACTATTTCCAACTACAAGTGGGGGGAAAGTCACACAATGAAGGTAAACATGACAACATAACATATAGTCTTTAGTGGTCTTTTTCAGTCTCCTATGAAGCTCTTTCAAGCATGCACAAGGACACACAAATAATTACATTCAACCGAAGAAATATATCTAACTTCCAAATCGTGTGACACTGTGTGAGGAAGGGCTTTACCTTAATCTGGCCTTACTGTCTGTAGCACAAACCAGTCCATCTTGCAAAGACATGATCTGATGAACCACTGCATGCCAGGAGCGATTACTGATAGGCAGAAATTTGCCTTGTGTCAGCTCCTGAACTTGGACTGGGGGATTTTTAGAGCAAAAGGAAGAAAGGTCAGCGAGGTCACAGAATCAGAGAGTCACGGAATGGCTGAGGCTGGAAGGGACCTCTGGAGGTCATCTTGTCCAATCCCCCTGCTCAAGCAGGGCCACCTACAGCCAGCTGCCCAGGACCCAGTTCCTCCATTTGGAGACTTAATAGTTCTCCATTAGTCTACACGACTGCTATAACTTGATCCTGAATTGAAACAACTCAGAGGAGCTTTCTAATCTGAGTGAGAGGTGCACTCTGACCTGCTTTCTGTCTGACCTCTGCATAAGAATAAATGCACATCCACAACTCTGAAATTTAAGTATGGTACCTCTTTTAATGCTTAGTCTTTGGAAACGGGTAACCTAACAAGAATACCACCTTGATTAACGCTAAGGCTTGTTGGCATCAAGATTGGTATAAACCATATCCTTTAGTTGTGAAATGGCAGTCTTTGTTGAAAAACATGAAACAACTGTAGGGATCCTTTAAACTTATTCAAGAGCTTGCTTAATTTTCCTCAGTGGTTATCAGTCTTGAAAGAGGATTTGCTTAGAAATCGTCATTCCTTTAGGGAAGAGCACATCAGCCTACACAAGTGACAGCAACCTTAGGTCACTTGGTTCTGCTCTCTCACTTAGAAACCTCATTTCTGTTCATACCTCTCACTCTTCAGGAGCTGGATCACATGCCCATACACAAGGTTTTACTGAGTACAGCGTGAATCAGGCAAAAATAATGCTGATGGATCAGCATTCATTTACACTTGGGATCTTGATGTGGTGAAATGCAGATCGTGACCCAGAAAACATGTGTGTCCTTGTCTATTTCAATGCCTGGGCAAACTGATCCCACAAAGGGCAAAAAAATAGTCTTTACTGCTTCAATTTGTTTTTTCCCTCCTTCCTGACTCCACTGCTTTTAGTTCCTTTCATTGCTCACATAAACCAGACAGTTATCTTATGACATACTAAAATATTTATGTGTTAGACTTCTTATTTAAAAATGGCCAGAAATACCCTGAATAAGCTGGTGAAAAACCTGGATAATTTTGGCAATTTTGCTGTATATGTTACTGTTTCTTTTCATTCAATATATGCATCAATGGAACAAGAAAACCTAAACCAAAACAAAAAAACAACTCAAACAAAGTAACTCACCCCTGACCAATCCCTTCCACTTTAGTTCTTTAGCATTGCAAAATACACTGATATTATTGACATTAACATACACATTGAACTAAGGATCATTAGCTATTTTTAAATAAAGGAAATAAAGCTATGTACTAAATTATGACTAATATATGAAAGAGTCACTCATACAGTGGCTTGTAAATAGAACATTTGTGATTAATAGCTTTATATTTGTGTAAAGAGACATCTTTTTGAATGACTGGTGCGTAGGATATGGGCAGAAAATAGTCTGGACTATTTAGGAATCAAAGCAATAAAAACAAATACAGAGAATTTGAAAGATATAGCTAAGAAAGGGCTATGTGACCTTCATGGGCCCTTAACCACAGAAGCCAGAATGGCTTACACATAGGAAGCATCCCTGGAGGTAATTGTACTGGTGCCCTATTTCTCCTTGTCAGGAGCTAGAGACAGCCCAACTGGCAATCCAGAGATGCAGCGAGCAAGCCACACACTGTGATGCAAATTCAGATGAGTAAATTCAGTGCACTGAAAAAAGAACTCCTATTTTTTGATGAATGCAGGTAATGCAACACACAGAGTGAATCCAGACCAGCGATGGGGTGTGCGTTCTCAAGAGCAAGCACGGAGAGGAGAGAGTAACACCTTGGAAAGTCTAGAAAAAACACACCTTTTGGAATTCTGCACATCACTCTCTGATTTGACTTTTGCAGGCCTAGCTGAGGGTGTGAATCAAAAGAAGAGACCCAAGTATGAAAATGGAAGTGCCAGCCTGAAATAAGCTACTACGGGTAGCTTTTAGGGAGATATGTGCACCTAGGCTGCTAATTATGACAAGCAGCCCAATAAGGCTGTCAGACAGAGAGAAGGAAACAACAGGATGCACCAGAGAAGCTAGCACCTCTCCTATTGCAAACTTCAAGTATCATTCAGACTCTTGAAGAGATGCGTTTTAACACAACCTGCGTAAGGAGAGAGTCCTTTTTTTCCTTCCTTCATAATGCCATTACTGGAGATATGCAAGCATTAGAAGAAAAAAAAGGCTACTTGGGAAGGGCTCATGCATAGCAAATTTGTTTTCCCCCTTCCCCATCAACTGTAATTACAACCATTCAGACAAAGCTGGTTTTCCCAGTAGGACTGGCTGAAAACACACTTCATTTACATGGTCTAATTGGACTTTTTTGGCCAAGGTTGTTCTATACACTGACACTAGGACTAGGTACTTAACATTGAAAAGTACATTATTGTGGTATTGAAGTTAAGGATTTCATTACTTTGAAGTTATAAAATTCAGAATGAAGGTGTCTCCTTTAACATTAGTGCTACAGTAGTGCGTATATGCATAAGAATAATATGGGTAATTATATTGACCTCAAACAGTTAAGATTCTGTAATTAAACACGCAGTCATTTTATTTTCTTCTTTCTCTATGAAAGAAATAAAAAAGAATTTAAATGTATATGCTATCACATGAAATGTTGGCTATATGGTCCCATGGCCTTCAGAAATCAGTACAGTGATCAGATGAGCTGATTTGTGGAGATCTAATACAGAAGCAATTTAGGAAAAAATCAGCTGCTTCTATATTCTGCTGTTTGCATTATGTAAGAGTTGGTTATTTTTATCTTTTATTATTTTGTTTGTAACTATCTTGTCTTGGCAAGACACACAGTTCATGGATATGTTTCTTATAACCTTTTCTAAGCCTAGTGCACAGGTTTAGTTTCAGGGCCTTCCATATTGTACATGTCCTCTACAACCAGAGAGGTTATGCACAGTCATCAGTGCAAACTCAAGCCATGTCTAGAAAGAAAATTTACATAAACATTTCACCAGACCTTAGTGTAGACAAGGTTCCTGCAGCTGAACCTGTTTTTCAGCATATTTAATTGCCACAGTAATTAGAACATGAGGGCTCCAATCCACAAAGATATTTGGATGTCTAATTCTCATTAATTTCAATTGAGAGATGGCACTTACATCTCTTTATGAACATAGAAGACACAGAAACCTTAAGAATCTTATCTGTTCTAAAACTCCCAGACAAATATTGCTATCAGCTTCTTCAGAGCAGCAGGA
>NW_009615424.1:8599-13287 GCF_000690535.1 Cariama cristata
TTTAATTCCTGATGAAGGTACATATTAAGCACAGGAAATTATATGATAACAGTGGAGACCGTATTCATCTCTCACCTCCTTTCCACTTATCCAGCCCTTTCCAACTGCAGGAAGTTCCCAGATCACTGGATGCTTTAGGAAACTCAAAAAGCAAACCAAGATATTCTCTGGTGACCACCAGAAAATGAAGCTGGCAGGTTGTGCTCTTTTATGGTCTGATTAAAAAAAAATAATTAGTGGGAAGAGCATGGCTCTATACCCCTACCTCATCCTCAGATGTAAAGAGAAATCATGATCAAACCTCCAGACGTGAGCCCCTAAGACTGAAGTTTCTGGACCTGCATGTGACCGTCCAAGTCTGGGCTGATGCCCAAAGGCCGAACTTACCATGCTGTCCTTTGCCTTCTGGCCACACATCAATATCCCTTTGCTCATGCTGTGCCAAAATTCATGCAGCTGCACTGTAAGCCATAAAAGGGGACTGATCCAGTAGAAAATGTCATTTTTTATCTCTTTTATTAATTGCCAGTTCAAAAACACAGTATCTGGGACAGGGAAAAGGGTAGGACTTCCTTTTTTAATAGGGACTTTGTCATGAAACAGGAGTCAACCTTTGGAGGCATATCTCCAGAGCCACCTGTGTGGGCAATGGAGATAGTGATGACTACCACCAACTGCCTTTTAAAGGAGTTTCTTTGTCTTCATCCCTAACTACTGAAGAAGCCCAGCCTCTTAGTTTAAGCAACTGGGAATGTTATTTATGTGATATGAATACACACCCAGAGTTACATAATTAATCACAATCTCCCCACCTTTCTGCTTTAAAACTTCGATCTGAGCTTTACCTTGATATGCTGTGTAACTGTAATGGTACTTGCTAAATAAATATTAAAAATAGGGAAAGTATATCTCACAAAGATAGGGCTTAAAGCCAGAAGAAACCATTACAAGCTCTGGTTTGCCTTTCTGCATAGTTCTGGCCACAGAATGCTCAATACTGGCTGTGCCAGGTCTATAACTGCAGCGTGAAGATAGTATATCTTTCTAAAGATATCTATCTTGATTTAGAGACTTCCAATGATGAAGGATTCACTGCACTGCTAGGTAAGTTGTTTCATTGTTTAATTACCACCACTCTTAAAAATGACTCTAAACTGTTTTAGTATAACTTTAAGTTCCAGTTCTACTTTGTTTTATTTTATTTTATTTTATTGGCCTATTCTATCCAAATGAGACCCTTCTCTCCACGTATGGGCTTATAGACCATAGTTCCATCACCAGTTACCCTTCTTTCCCATAAAGCAGGCAGACGAAGTTTCCTTCAATTCTTACCATGGATAATTTCAGTTACTTTTTCTGAGTCTTTCATCATTCATTTAAATACTTTTTGAAATAGAGACACTACAACTGGTCAAAGATTAGGGTTATTCTGTTAGCCTTCAAACTTTAGTGCTTATCTATACTTCATAAGTATTTGAGGTTCACATATCACTAATATAAACATAAAATGTCTGTCCAGGTAAGTGCTCAGGGAATTTTTTTTTAAATTTAGACATATTTGCCAATCAACAATTAATGTTTCAAAATTATTTCTCACTGTTTGTAGAAAATGGATTTGTCCTTTGGGTTTTCCTTTTTTTTTTTTTTTTTTGTTAAAGCAGTAAGAAGGTTTTTGTGATTTGTTTTCTTTCATTTATGTGTCAAAATTGGAACAAAATCTTTCAAGACTTTGAAAATTACTGAAATAAGAACAGTGTACTTCATCCTCAGACTTCTTATGGCAAAAGTCACTCTAGTCTAATTTACCAGAGGTCCTAAAAATAAAGGATTTCCTTTCTGATGATAAGAAATAATCAGTCATTAGTTGTAGTTTCTGTCATAAGCCTGAGCAGCAATGTCACTAAATAGTAGAGTCACTTTTTTGTACTGCCTATTATTACTTGGTCTTTAACAAGAAGATCCTAAGAAGGATTCTGCCTGCTGAGACACCAAGTTATAATCTTTCAGATGAAGCCAAGCTAATAACTATTTCCAGGGCAAGGCAAATCTTCAGGCACGAAGTAGGTTAGTGGCTATTACACTGCATTTAATCTTGAACATGATAGATAGCTAGGTGGGAGTGGGACTGAGGGGAATATTTGAACAGCAAAACAAACCTTCCTCTAAGATGGTAACAAACTTGTGACAGCATCTTGAACATCTTCGTTTACATTTAAGCCAAAGTGAGTTGAAGTAATTTACCCCTCTGAAGGAGCCAAAGGTAAGGTTTGCACAGCTTTTCTCACCATGAGAGCTTCTAAGCCAGAACACCTGCATCAAGCAGGCTCACAGTGGGAAATCTAAGTGAGGGAGAAATGAGAAGTTAGTCCGTGCATCCCTTTGCTGCAGTGAAGGCAGGTCTGCAACTGCCTGAGACACAGGGCACTGAATGTGGCATTGCAGGGCAGTGACTGTTTGATGGAGACAGAACTTACTCCTCTCACACATGGGTGTGAGGTGTATCACAGACCGAGTACCCCTTTGTGCACCGGTGTCAGCAGATTGACATCCCTTCCTGTGCTGGTGGCCAGCGTTCGTGGTGCACCCGCTCTGCTGGAAGTCCAACACAAGGTCCCAGAACAGGTTCCCAGCCATCCCCATGGCTCACAGATCCTCATAGGCTTCCAACATCTGACTGCCAACAGAAATCTGCCACATCATGAAACATCAGCTGTGTGTGGCACAAAAACCACAAGCGTGTCGTTGTGCCACCAGGTTTCATTCCAGCCCTCTGCCATCTCTACAGCAGTTGTTAACCAGTCAGTCTTGGACCTGTGCCCAACAAAAGGGGCTTGGGTGGTGCTGACTGAATGAATGGTTCTAATTCTTTGTGGTTTTCCAGAGAGTATAGTAGTTACTTTTGCTCCAATTTGAAGGCATTGGAGGTTGAAGGTATTTGGCACTTCAGTCCTTATTGAGGACGAGGTTCCTGGGATGGCTGGGTGTCCAGGAGCCATGAGTGTTTGCGATGGAGCACACCAGCCCAAAAGGCATTCACATACACAGACGATGGAGGGGGATCGCAAACAGAAAGGACAAAATGGACAACACTTCCAGTGACAGATACAAACGTCTGATCTGTGAAGAGGGTGCCATGCTGGCACAATGGCACATTCAGTGGCACATTCATTTCCATGCTTTTCTGCTTTTGTTTGTTTGTCTGGGCAAATATCTTAAGAAACTTTAAAAAATTGAATTGTTTAAATGTCAAATATAAAATGTGGCTTATTTTAAACGATGTGTGTTTCAACCAGCTCTTTGACATTAAAAAGGCAAAAAGCGTATTTTGTCTCACAACCTGCTTAAAGGAAAACAAAAAGCTAAGTTACAGCTCCTTGCAAACAATGAAGGCAATAAATACAGTAAATTACGGTTTTATGTGAGACAGTATACTAATGTTAACTGAAGCAATGGAATTAGAAAACAAACTCCCTCTGGGAACAATTCTCCCACCCCTGTTTTAGAAGGAAGCAGGGTTTACTCGTAAATAATTTAATGCGTTCACTCCTGCTAGACTGGCCTGACAGGTCTTCCATATACTGAAGCTTTGCTTCTCTGATAATTGCAAACTTTTTGAACTGAGAAAGTTGTCAACTAAAAAGGTCTGCACAGTCACTGTAGGACTATCTAGGAACATATAGATATGCTATATAAGATAGTATTATTGAATTTTGCTGTCATGTAGGTCACCATTTAATAATAATAATAATATTCCTTCAGACCTGCCTCTGTTTAAGAGTATGTAAATTATCTCCCATTCAAAGTCGTATAACAATCCCTTAGCAACTTGAACAGTTGCTTACATGGACAAGCAATATAAAGGAAAAGACACATTATTGTCTGGGTTTTTTTAATGCACTTTAGCAACTAGAAGAAAAAAGAAGACAAAGCAGCTGAGTCTGTAAGCACGGCGTGATAGCCTCAGCTGCACAGAAGTACAAAAGAACCAGAAGAACAGAAACAAGAACTGCATAAATTGTCTTCCCTGTTACCTGCCTCAGAAAACTGCCTCACAAAATACTGGACTTTGCTCTTATATTTGTTTACGCTTCTTCTTCCTGTCTAATTTTCATGCCACATTTTTACCTGCTTTATCCACAGTGTTGATATATCTTCTCTCAACTCACAGAGATAGATTGGATTCAGAGTTTGTCAAACCTTCTGCTTTTGGCACTTGGAGTACAGAGCTACCATAATCAATGGCATCTCCTAACACCCTTTTTTTTTTTACTTAACATTTCTCTATTAACCACTCGAATGCATGCTATGTACCATCTAGCCCTAACTTCAACCTTCATTGTGGCTTTCCTTCTCACAGATGAGTCTCAGGCATCAGGGCTACCCACAGATTTCCTAAGACCCGAGTAAAAGAGAACTTGGAAACTGGTTGCTTGACACAGAGATGAACAGTAGGAGTTTTGGCACTGATTTTTTCTGGAGATTATCATTCACAGTCACTTATTCCCTGAACGGTCAGGGCCAGTCTTGAAGACCATAGGCACCGATCTGTCAGCATTTCAGAACCTCCTCTAGTATAATTTGTAGCTGTGCAAGACTGCTATTTAGACTGGTCACTAAGTAGCTGCAAGCCTCTCACCGACCTCAGGAGACGAGACCATTAGGAGTGTTGTGAAATAGCTGAGTAACCA